>NW_016911343.1:16189-20107 GCF_001483705.2 Eufriesea mexicana | reverse complement strand
ATGTTAGGTTTGACTAGGTTGGGCTAGGATAGCTATGAATTTTGTGCTGCACCCTGCTATTCGGTGTATTCATTCACTCCACTGTGATCTGGTATGTTCAGCTTGGATCTGGGCAAGACTGTAATGGTGGCCTTAGCACCTTATGCTGAGTTTGGCTACGTTAGGATGATTTAGGTTAAGCCACGTTAGGTTTGGTTGTCCCTATTTCTGTGATTTGCTCCGCAATGCCGCGGATTTCTGTGATCTACTGTGCTCTACTCGATTCTGCTTCGCTCTGGGGTGGCCAGTAATGGTGGCTTCGGCATGTTAGTATGAGATAGGTTTCGTTCGGCTTGGCTAGATTATGTTTGGTTTGGTAAGGAGAGCCTTGACTCTTGTGGCATACACTGCTATTCGAAGAATTGCTGCGCTCTACTGTGCTCTAACAGGTTCTGCTTTGCTGCGGGAACGCCAGCTACAGAGGTCTCGGCTCGTTAGGTTCAGTGAGCCTACGTTTGGTTAGGTTAGGTTATGGATGGTCCGGTTTGTATGTCCTTTACTTTCGTGCAACACATTGCTATTTGGTGGCTTGCTGCGATCCTCTTGGCTCTACTATACTCCGCTCGTCTCTGGGGAGGCCAGCTATAATGATCGAGGCAGAATAGGATGTATCACGGTACGTTTGGTAATGTCACGATTGGTAAGGCTTGGATAGGAGAGCTTTGATTTTTGTGCTATACACAGTTATTCGGACGATATCTGCGGTCTGCATTGCTGTGCTAGGCTCTGCTTGCCCCTGGGAGGCCAGAAACACTGGTCGTGTCACGTTTCGCTTTGTGAGGTCACGTTTGGTGTGGTTGGGGTACGCTAAATTTGGTTAGGATGGCCTTGCCGTTTGCGCTATACATTGCTATTCAGCGGATTTCTGCGATCTGCTTTGCTATAGTATATTCTGCTTGGCCCAGGGGAGCCCAGCAAAAGTGGTCGCCGCACGCTACTTTGAGTTGGGCTACGCTTGGTTAGGCCTTGTTGGTTTGGTTTAGACCTGTGCAGGTCAAACATTTCTGATATACACCGCGATTGTATGGATCTCTGCGTCCTACTATCAACATATATATTCTACATGGCTCTGGGGAGGCCAGCAATCGTGGTCGCGGCACACTACGTTGTGTTAGGTTTCGTTTGGTTATGACACGATCAGCATGGTTAGGAGGTGATGGCTTTGACTTTTGTGTTATATACTGCTATTCGTCGTATTGCAGCGCTCTACAGTTCTCTAGTGTGTTGAGCTTGGCAATGGGATGGCCAGCTATAGTGGCCTCGGCACTTTACGTTGTGCTGTGCTACGTTAGGTTTAGTCACGTAAAGCAAAGTTTGTTTAGGGTAGTTTTTACTTTTGTGTTGTGCACTGCCCTTCGGTAGATCTCTGCGCTCTACTCTGCTCTATATTGAGCTGCTTGTCGCGGGGAAGGGCAGCAATAGCGGTCTCAGCACGTTATGCTTAGGTAGACTACGTTTGGTTTGCTACGTTTGGTCAGGTTAGGAAGGATAGCTTAGACTTTTGTGTTGTCCACATCTGTACGGTTGATTTCTGCGCTCTGCTGTGCTCTCATATGTTCCGCTTGCCTCTGGGGAGGCCAGCAATTGTGTTCTCGTCCCGTTAGGTTTAGTAATTCTTCGTTTGGTTATGTTATGTTGTGTATGGTTAGGGTAGATCTTCCTTGGTGTTTGTTCTATAAATTGCCATTTGGTGGCTTCCTGCGGTCTACTCGGCCCAACTATAAACTGCTCGACCCTGTGGAGGCCAGCAATAGAGGTCGTGACAGGAGACGTTCTGCTATGCTACGTTTGATAATTTACGTTTAGTTAGGTTAGGATATGATATATTTGACTTTTGTGGTATACACTGCTATTCGGTGGATTTTTACGCTCTACGTTACTCTACTATACCTCGTCCGACCTTGGGGAGGCCAGCAATAATGGTTTAGACGCGGAATGTTGAGCTAGGCTATGTTTGGTTAGGTTCTGTTGGCTTGGGCTAGGCTTGGGTTGCTTAGACTTTTATAACGTACACTGCGGCTCTATGGATTTCTGCTATCTTCTATCCTCAAATATGTTCTGCTTGGCTCCTGGGAGGACAATAAACGTGGTCGCGGCACGTTTGATTGTGTTATATTATGTTTGGCTACGTTACGATTGGCTAGGTTTGGATGTGACAGCTATGACTTTTGTTCTATATACTGCAGTACGGTGGATCTCAGCGCTCTACAGTGCTCTAGTATGTTCAGCTTGGAACTGGGAATGTCAACAATAGTGGTCTCGACTCTTTATGTTGCATTGGGTTGCGTTCGGTGTGGCTGCGCTAGGATAGATTTGGGTAAAGTATCTTTAACCTTTGTGCTACGCATTGCTATTCGCTGGACAACTGCGCTCTACTCGGCTGTGGTATATTCTGCTTGCCTCTGTGCTGTGGGGGCTGGTAGCAATAGTGGTCTCTGCACGTTAACTTTAGTTGTATTAAGTATTGTTGTTTTACGTTTGGTTAGGTTACGAAACGATAGCATCGTCTTATGTGCTGTACACTGCTTTTCGGTGAACTTCTACTATCTATTGTGCTCTAATATGTACTGCTTGGCTCTGCGGAGACCAGTAATATTCATCTCGGCACGTTATTTTGAGTTATGTTACGTCTGGATATTTTTAGATTTTTTAGGTTAGGAGGCAGTGGCTTTCACATTCGTGCTGTACACTGCCACACGATGTATTACCGCGCTCCGCTGAGCTCTAATATGTTCAGCTTGTCTCGGGCAAGGCGAAAAATGGCGGTATCGGCATGATACATTGAGTCAGGCTACGTTAGGTTAGGTTAGGTTAGGTTAGGTTATTTTAGGTTAAGTTATGATAGATTAGGTTAGGTTAGTTTAAGTTAGGTTAGGTTAGGTTAGGAGAGGTTAGTTAAAATTCCCAAACGCAACCTAGCCGAACGTAACCTGATTAAGCGGAACGTGCCGTGACAAATGTTCCTGGTCTCCGCAGAGCCAAGCTGAATTTATTAAAGCACTGTAGGGCGCAGGAATCCACACAATAGCGGACTATAGCACCAAAGTCAAAGCTATCCTCTACTAACATAATTAATCGTGACGTGACCAAACGTAACATATCTCAACATAACGTTCCGAGACCTCTATTGCTGCCCTCCGCAGAGCCAAGCAGGAGACACTAGAGCACAGTAGCGCGCAGAAGTCGCCCGAATAGTAGTGTACAGCAGAAAAGTTAATGCTATCCTAACCAGACATAGCGTAACCCAACCGAACCGAACGCAACCTCACTAAACGTAACGTGTAGAGGCCACTATTGTTGGCCTTCCAAGATCCAAGCTGAAAATGCTTGTGCACTACAAGGCGCAGAAGTCAACCTAGTGGCAGACGGTACCACTAACGTCAATGCTACCCCCTTCTACCCTAACCAATCGTAACATAAAGGAACGTAACTTATCTCAACCTAACGTGTCGCGAATACTTTTGCTGGCCTCCCCCGGAGCCAAGCTCATAATATTAGAGCACTGTAGGACGCTGAAGTCCACCTAATAGCAGACCATACCGCTAAATTCGAAGCCGCCCTTTCCTAACCTAACGAACCGTAACATAACCAAACGTAACTTCGCTAAACCTATCTTGCCGCGACCACTATTGCTGCCATTCTCAGAGCCAAGCAGCAAATACCAGAGCAAAGTAGATCGCAGTAATCCACCGTATCGCTGTGTACAGCACAAAAGTTAAAGCTATCCGAACAAAACTTGGACTGACCCAACCTAACCGAACGTGATCTGACAAACTGCAACGTGCTGAGGCCACTATTGCTGGCCTTCCCAGAGCCAAGCTGAAAGCATTAGAGCACCCTGTGGCGCAGGAATCTACCTAATGGCAGACTATAGCACTA
>NW_016911343.1:0-12442 GCF_001483705.2 Eufriesea mexicana | reverse complement strand
AGAACGCTGAAATCCATAGCATCGCAGTGTATGTCAGAAAAGTCAAAGCTACCCAAGCCTGACATAGGCCAGCAGAACATAACCAAAAATAGCCTAAATCAACTTAACGTGCCCAGACCACTGTTTCTGGCCTTCCCAGAGCCAAGCTGAAACCATTAGAGCACTGCAGGGCGCAGAAATCGAACTAGTAACAGACTATGGTAGTAAAGTCATAGCTATCCTCTCCTTACCTAACCCACCGTAACATAAACGAACGAAACATAACTCAACGTAACGGGCAGAGACCGCTGTTGTACCCCTCCCAAGAGTCAAGCAGGACACGCTAGTGCTCAGCAGGTCGGGGAAATCCACCGAATAGCGGTGTACAGCACAAAAGTTGAAGCTATCCTGTCCAAACTGTGCCAGGCGCAACATAACAGAACGAAACCTGACACAAGATAACTGTGTCGAGACCACTATTGCTGATATACCCAGAGCCAAGCAGGGCATTCTAGAGCAAAGATGAGCGCAGAAGTCCACCGAAGAACAGTTTACATAACGAAAGTCACAGCAATTCATGTCTAACGCAAACTAATGTAACATAACCAAACGTAGCGTAATTCAACCTTACGTTCCGAGGCCAGTATTACTGGCCGCCACCGAGACGAGCAGGGCGTAGTAGAGTAATGTAGGGTGTAGGCATCCACCGAGCAGCGGTGTATAGCACAAAAGTCATGGCTAACCAGTCCTAAACTAACCAAACGTAACATTACAAAACGTAGCCTAACACAGCCCAACGTGACACGACCTTTATTGCTGGCCCCCGCAGAGTCATGCTCAGAATAGTTGAGCGCAGTAGAGCGCAGAAAGCCACCAAATAGCAATGTGCGGCACAAAAGTCAAAGATATCCTGACATAACCAGGCCACACGTCAACAACCCAAACTTACAACCATTTAACGTAACATGCAGCGGCCGCCACTGCTGGCTTCCCCAGAGACAAGCAGAACGTGTTACAGCACAGTAGAGCGCGGAATTTCAACGAAAAGTAGGGTAGAGCACAAAAGTGGAAGCCATCTTCACCAAACCTAACCAAACCTAAACTAACCAAACGTATAATATCTAAACCTAACGTGCCGAGACCTCTATTGCTGGCCTCCACAGAGCCAGGCGGAACATATTAGAGCACAGTAGAGTGCGAAGATTCACCAAATAGCAGTGTGTAGCTCAAATGTCAAAGCAAGCCTGACCAAACCTAAACTAACCTAACGCAGCCAAGCGTAACCAAACTCAAACCATCGTGCCGCGAACGCTATTGCTGGCCTCCCCGGAGACGACAGAGTTATAGTAGAACAACGAAGAGCGCAGATATCAGCCTAATAGCAGTGTACAGGGCAAAAGTCAAATATATCCTATCCTAACATAACCAAACGCGACATAAGCAGACCTATGCCTAACTGAACATAACGTGCCTCGTCTACAATTTCTGGCCTCCCCAGTGCCAAGCAGAAAATATTAGATCACAGTAGATCGCAGAAATCCTCAGAAAAGCCGTGTATGGTACGGAAGTCAGAGATATCCTATCCCAAACTTACCGTGCGTAACAAAACCAAGAGTTATATATCTCAACCTAACGTGTTGAGCCCACTGTTGCTGGCCCCCCCAGAAACAAGCAAAGCATACTAGACCACCGTAGAGCGCAGAAGGCCACCGAATATTTGTGTATAGCGCAAAAGCCAAAGCCATCCTCACCAAACCTAACCAAACCTAACCTGACCGAATGATACCTGACTCAAACCACTTGACTCCACAGAGCCAGGCAGGGTACAATAGAGAAGAGTAAAGAGCAGAAATCCATAGAATCGCAGTGTATAGCGGAAAAGTCCAAGCTGTCCATACCGATTAGGTGCTGACGTAACAGACCAGACGTATTCTATCTCAACCTAACGTGCCGAGACCAACATTACTGTCCTCCCGAGAGACAAGCATAGCATACTAGGGGAGTGTAGAGATCCACCGAATAGCAGTGTATATCAGGAAGTTCAAATCCATCCAAACCGAACCCAAACTGACGTAACGGAACCAAACGTATCATAACAGAAACTAAAGACCGAGACAGCCATTGCTGGGTTCCCCACAGCCCAGCAGGTTGTTATAGAGCAACGTAGAGCGTAGAAACCACCGAGCAGCAGTGTATAACACAAAAGTCGAAGCTATTCTTTCTTAACATAGCCAAGCGTGACCTAACCAGACGCGGCCTAACACTACTTAACTTGCCAAGACCACCATTGCTGGCCTCCCGAGTGCCAAGCGGAGGATATTAGAGCACAGTCGAGCGCAGGAACACACCGAATAGCAGTGTAAAGCACCATAATCGTATCTATCCCATCCTAAGGTGATCAAACGTACCATATCCAAACGTTAACTATTTTAAACTAACGCGCCGAGACCACGATTGCTGGCCTCCCCAGAGCCAAGCAAAGCATACTAGAACACAGCAGAGCTCAGAAATTCACCTAAGAGCAGTGTATAGGGCAAAAGTCAAAGTTACCCTGTCCTAACCTACCAAAACCTTACATAGGCAGACGTAACGTAACCCAACCTGACGTATCGCGATCGCTTGTGCTGGCCTCCTTTTAGCCAAGCAGAATATACTAGAGCGAAGCGGAGCGCAGAAATCCGCCGCATATCAGTGCAAAGCACTAATGTCATAGATACCCTAAACCAACTTGACCTTACCTAACCTAACCAAACGCAGTATATCTGAAGGTAACGTGCCACGACCACTAACTCTGGTCATCCCAGATCCAAGCTGAACGCATTGGAGCGCAGTAGATCGCAGAAATCCAACAGGAAACAGCTATAGCACGAAGGTCAGAGCTATCCTCTCCTAACCTAACCAATCGTGACATAGCGAAGCATATCATAAATCAACGTAACGTGCCGCGACGACTACTGGTGGCATCCCCACAGACAGGCAGAACATATTAGAGGAGAGTAGAGGCCAGGGACCCACAGGATCGCAGTGTACACAGCGAAATGAAGGCTATTCAGACCTTACCAGAGCTACCATGCCCTTCTCAAACGAAGCCTAACTCAGCCTAGCGTTCCCTGACCACTACTACTAGCCGCCCCAAAGTCGAGCAGAGTACAGCAGGGCTACTCAGTGGGTAGAAATCCACTGAATAGCAGTGTATAGCGCGAAAGTCAAGGCGATACTATCCTAACCTATCCAAACGTAATACAGTCGGAGGTAACCTAACTTAACCTAACAGGACGAGACCACAATTTCTGGCCACCCCAGAGTCGAGCAGATATCATTATAGCAATGTAGATCGTGGAAATGCGACGAGTAGCAGTGCATAACACATAAGTCACAGCCAGCATATTCTAAGCTTTCGAAACGTAATACAAACAGACGCATCCTAAACTGAACTAACGTGCCGAGAACACTATTGCTGAACACCACAGACGCGACCAGTGTATATTAGAGCAATGTAGAGCGAAGGAATACACCGAATAGCCGTGTACATCACAAAAGGCTAAGTCATCCTATCCTAACCTAACCAAACATAACATAAGCAAACGCAACATAATCTAACCTAACGTGCCTAGGCCACAATTGCTGGCCTCCCCATCGCCAAGCGGATCATATTAGAGGAGAGTAGAGCGTAGGAATCCACCGAATGGCTGCGTATAGCAGAAAAGTCAATGATATCCTAACCTATCCCAAACTAACCCAACCAAACATATGGTGCGGAGACCACTATATCTGGCACGATCAGAGCCAAACAGAGAATACTAGAGCACATTAGGGCTCAGAAAACCACCGAGCAGTGGCGTATATCAGAAAAGTCAATTCTAGCCCGCTCTAACCTAACCAAGGAGTAACGTGACCAAACGTAACACAACTCATACTAACGTGTCGTGAACAATATTGCTGGTGTCCACAGATCCAACCTGTATATACTAGAGCAAAGTAGGGAGCAGAAAGCCACCAAACAGCAGCGTATAGCACAAAAGTCGGAGATACCCGCACTTAACCTGACGAAACTTAACCTAGCCAAACCTAGTCTAGCTAAACCTAAAGAGAGCAGACCACAATTCCTGGCCTCCCCAGAGCAACGCAGAGCATACTGGAGCACGGCAGAGCACAGAATTCATCCGGGTAGCAGTGTATATCGCAAAAGTCAAGGCTATCCTAACCAAACCTATCCAGACCTAATATAACCAAACGTGACCTAGCACAACCTGTCGTGCCACCACAATTATTGCTGAACCCACCAGAGCCAAGCAGAACATATTACACGACTGTAGCGCATAGAAGACAATACAATCGCTGCGTATATCGGAAAAGTCGAAGCTACACATACCAAACAATATCAAACAAAGTCTAACCAAGCGTAGCCTACATCCACTTACCTTGGTAACACATATATTACTGGCCTCCAGATCCAAGCAGAACACACTAGAACACAGTAGATCGCAGAAATCCACCGCATTTCAGTGTACAGCAAGAAAGTCACAGATATCCTCTCCCAACCCAAACAAGCCTAACCTAACCGAACGCAACCTAATTCTACATAACGCGCCGCGGACACAATTTTTAGCCTCCCCAGAGCAAAGCACAACATGCTTGATCCCAGTGGTGCGCCCAAATCCACAGAATAGCAATGTGTGGCACAGAAGTCGAAGCAATTCTAGTCTAACCTAACCAAACATATCATAACAAAACGAAACCTACCCCAGCCGAACGTGCATAGACCACCATTGTTGACTGTCAAAGCAGAAAATATTAGAACACGGTTGAACTCAGAAATCGACGGACAGCCGTGTATAGCACAAAAGCCTAAGCTATCGTATTCTAACCTCACTAAGATTAACATAACCGAACGTAGCATAACACAGACTATCGTGCCGAGACCTCTATTAACGACCACCCCAGGGCCAAACAGAGCATATTAGAGCACATTGGAGCGCAGAAACCCACCCAGTAGATGTGTAAAGCACAAAACACAAAGTATCCTGTCCTAACCTCTCCAAACGCAACATAACACAACGCAAGCAAGCCCAACTTAACACGACGAGACCACTACTGCCGGAATTCACAAAGACAAGCGGAATATTCTAGAGCAGAGTAGCGCAAAGAAACCCACAGCACTACAGTGAACAGCACAAGATTTGAAGGTATCCTATCGTAACTTCACCAAACGTAACGTGACCGATCGCAGCATATCTCAATGTAACGTGCCGCGGCCACTATTGCTGGCCTCCACGGAGCCAAGCAGAGAATATTAGAGTCCAGTAGAGCGCAGAAGTCGGAGGATTGGTGTGCATAGCACAAAGTCTAATCTTTCATATCCTAAACTCCCAAACGTAAGGGATCCGAACGTAGCATAGCTATGCCTAACACGCCGACGGCATAATTGCTGGCCTGCCTTTTGCCAAGCAGAATGTACTAGACCACCGCAGAGGGCAGAAATCCACCGCACTGCAGTGAATGGCACAAAAGTCGAAGATATCCTGACCAAACCTGACCTAATCTAACCTGAACAGACGAAACAGAACCCAACATGACGTACCGCGACCATTGCTCCTGGCATTCACAGAGACAAGCAGAATTTAGTAGAGCAGTGTGTGTCACAGAAATATACCAAGAAACAGTGTATAGCTCCGAAATATGATCTGCATTAACAAAACCGGACCGAACGCAACCAAACCGAACGTAGCGTAACTCAGCCCAGCGTGCAGCGAACGCTGCTGCTGGCTTCCTCTGAGTTAAGCAGAATACAGTGAGGCACTGTATACGTCAGAAATCCACGGAATTACAGTGTACAGCTCGAAAGTCTAAGGTATCCTTACCAAACTAAACCTAACATTACCTAACCAAACGTAACCTGACTCAGCTTGACGTGCCAGGATCACTATTGCTCGCCTGCCCATGGTCGAGCGGGGTATAGACGAGCAATGTAGAGAGCCGAAATCCACGAAACAGCATTGTACAGCACTAAAGTCTAGGAAACGCTAACCGAAACGTCCGAACGTTTCCTAACGTAGCGTAACCTAACTCAACCGAACGTGACGAGACAGCTATTGCTGATTTCCACAGAAACAAGTAGAGTGCACTAGAGCACAGCAGTTCGCCAAAATCTTCCGCATTTCAGTTGACAGCACAGAAGTGGAAGATATCCTCACATAACCAGACCTAACTTATCCTAGCCAAACGTAGCCGGATAATAGTTTATTGCACGAAGATCCAAGCCATCCTCGCCAAACATAACCAAACATAAACTAATCAAACGAAGCCTAACTCAATATAACGTACCGCGGCTGTTGCTAGCCACCCCAGGGCCAAGCAGAGCATGGTACTGCAGAGTCGAGTGCAGAAATCATCCGAACAGTAGTGTGCAGCACGAAACTCATAGACAATCTCACCGAGCTTGACATAACCTAACCTAACCAAACGTAACATGTATAAGCCTATCGAGCCGAGACCACTATTGCTGGCCTGGCAAGATCTAAGCAGAGTGTACTAGGGCACTGTAGGGCGCAGAGATCCAGAGCACTGCTGTGAATAGCACAGAAGCCGTGGATACCCTTGCGTAACATGTATAAGCCTATCGAGCCGAGACCACTATTGCTGGCCTGGCAAGATCCAAGCAGAGTGTACTAGGGCACTGTAGGGCGCAGAGATCCAGAGCACTGCAGTGAATAGCACAGAAGCCGTGGATACCCTAGCATAACATGTCCTAGCCTAACCTAACCAAACGTAGCTTTACGCAATATAACGTACAGCGACCACTGCTCCTCGCCTCACCGTAGTCTAGCAGAGTTTAGTACAGCACAGTAGAGCACAGTAATCCACCGAATAGCAGAGTATAGCACGAAAGTCAAAGCTATCTTTGCCAAAATTAGCCTAACGCAGCCTAATCGTACGTGACCTAACTCGACCAAACGTGCCGTGGCCGGTATTGCACGCCTCTCCAGAGTCGAGCAGAGTATAGCAGAGCAATGTAGAGCGCAGAAATCCACCGAATAGCAGTGTCAAGCAAAAAAGCCAAAGAAATCCTAACCAAGCCTTACTAGCCTACCCTAACGAAAAGTAACATAACTCAACCAAACGGACTGAGACCACTATTACTGCCCAGCCCACAGCCAAGCAGAACATATTAGACCGCAGTAGGGCGCAGGAATGTACCGAATAGCATTGAATGGCACGGAAGTCTAAGTTATTCTATCCTAACGTAGCCAAACTAGTCATATGCAAATGCAGTCCAAACAAAGCTAAAGCGCCGAGACCACTATTGCAGACCCGAGCATGGCTACACAGAATGTAGTAGGGCACATTAGATCCAGAAATACACCGAATAACTTTGTTTAGGACGAAAGTCAAAGCCATAATAACCAAAAATATCCTAATCTAACCCATCAGAACATAGTCTAACACAAACTAACGTGCCGTGGGCGTTATTGCTCGCCTGTCCAGAGTCGAGCTGAGTATAGTAGAGCAATCTAAAGCTCAGGAATCCACCGAACAGCAGTGTACGTTATAAAGGTCGAGGATATACGAACCTACCCTGAGCTAACCTAACCTGACCGAACGTAGAATAACAGAACATGATGTGCCGCGACCACTGCTGCAGGCATCCCCAGAGTCAAGCAGAAAGCCGTAGAGCGCAGTAGATCGCAGAAATCCTCCCAATAACAGTGTACTGCACGAAAGTCAAGGCTATGGTACCAACCATAGCCAAACCTAACATAACCGAACATAGCCTAACTGAAAGTAATGTGCCCCAACGACTGTTGCTGGCCTCCACAGAGAAGAGCAGAGTAGAGGAGAGCAACGTAGAGCGCGAAGAACTACCGCATTGCAGTGAATATCACAAACCAGTGGACACCACAGCAAAATCTGACCTAACCCAACCTAACCAAAGGTAGCATATGTCAACATAGCGGGCAGAAACCACTGCTCCTGGCCTCCACATAGCCAAGCAGAATGTAGTAGGACGATGCATATGACAGGAATACACCGAGTAAGACTGTATAGCACGAGATTAAGAGCTATCCTGACAACACATAACCTAACCTAACATAATCAAACGTACCCTAGCTCAACCTAACGTGCCGCGACCGCTATTGACCGCGTCCACAGATGCGAGCAGTGTGTAGTGGAGCATACTAGAGCGCAGAAACCCACTGATTACCATTGTAGGTTGCAAAAGTCGAGGATAACCTAACATAACCTGGCCTAACCCAGGCAAGCCAAACGTAGCATAAGTGAACATATAGCCGCGACCACTCCTACTGGCATCCCCAGAGCCAAGCAGTATATAGTAGAGCAACATAGAGCGCAGAAATCCAGCGAAGAGCAGTGTATAGCTCAATAGCCTCAGATATTCTAACCTGACCTGGCCTAATCTAACCTAACCAGACGCAACATAACCCAAAATGACGTGCCGCTGCCACTGCTCCTGGCCTCCCCGGAACCAAGCAGGAGACAGTAGAGCAGTGAAGATCGCAGAAACACACGGGACAACAGTGCACAGTAAGTCAAATGTATCCTTATCAACCTTAACCAATAGCTAAACCGAAAGTTACCTAACTCAGCCTGACGTGCCAGGGCAACTATTGCTCGCACCCCAGTGTCGAGCAGAGTATTGTAGAGCAGCGTAGAGCCGAGAAATCCAACATATAGCAGCGAAAAGCACAAATGTCATAGAAGTCCTAGCCGAACTTCCTAACCTATCCCAACGAAACGTAACCTATCCCAACCTAGCGTGCTGAGACCACTATTACTGGACACACCAGAGCCGAGCAGAACATATTAGAGCACAATAGAGCGCAGAAATCCAGGGAAAGCATAGTACAGCACAAAAGCCAAAGTAGCCTATACTAACCTAGACAAACGTAGCGTAACCGTACGTAACACAACTCAAACTAGCGTGACGTGACTCCTATTGCTACCCCCGCGAGGTCCATGCAGACCACATTACAAGAGTGTAGAGCGCAGAAATACAATGAATAGCGGCGTATAGCGCAAAAGTGAGAGGTACCCTGTCCTAACCTATTCAATTTTATCATAACCAAACCCAACATAACTCAATCTATCATGCCGCGAACACTATTGCTGGCCTCCCCGGAGACAAGCAGTCCATATTAGGGTAAAGGAGGGCGCAGATATCTACCGATTAGCAGAGCATAGCACAAAAGTCAAAGCTATTATGCCCTTACCTAACCAAACGTAATGTAACCAAAGGAAGCATAACCCCACCTAAAGTGGCAAGACCCATATTGCTGGCCTCCCTCGAGCCCAGCAGGGCGTATTAGAGCAATACGGAGCGCAGAAGTCCACCGAATTACTGTGTTTAGCACAAAAGTCAACGGTATCCTAACCTAACCAAACCAATCGTAACAGGAACAAACGTAACATAATTCAACCTAACGTGGTGAGAGCACTGTTGCTGGCCTCTCCAGAGCCAAGAAGTACATACTAGAGAGCAGTAGAGAGCAGAACTCCGCTGCATTACAGTGTACAGCACAATAGTCAAAGACATCCAAACCTTACCTGAACCAACCAAAGGTAGCCACACGTAGCCTAACTCAACTTAACGTGCCGAGGACACTACTGCTACCCTCCGCAGAGCCAAGCATGGCATATGAGGGAAAAGTAGAGGGCAGAAATCCGTAGAATCCCAGTGTACGTCACAAAAGTCAAAGCTACCGTATCCTAACGCAACCAGACCTAACATAACAAAGCGTAAACTAATTGAACCTAACGTGACAAGACCACTGTTGCTGGTACCCACAGAGCCAAGCAGAACATACTAGAGAAGTGTAGAGCGCAGAAAACCGCCACATTGCAGTGTATAGCAGAACAGTCAAAGTTATGCAAACCATACCAGAACTAACCTAGACTAACAAACGTAACATAACTCAACCCGACGTGCCGAGACCACTGTTGTTGATGACCACTGGGCAAAGGTTAATATAGTAGAGCACAGCGGAGCGCAGAAATCCACCGGTTAGCAGTGTATAGCACAAGTGTCAAAGATGCCCCTCCATAACATAGCCAAATATAACGTAACCATACATGACATAGCGCAGCCTAACGTGGCGAGACCGCGATTGCTGTCTTCTCAGAGCCAAGCAGGGCGCATTAGAGCAATCTAAAGCGCAGAAGGCTGCCGAATTTCAGTGAACTGCACAAAAGTCAAAGCTATCGAGGCCACACATGGTCTAACGCAAACGAACCATACGAGCTGGGACCATTAATTCTGGGCTAACCAGAACTCAGCATAGCGTACTGGACCTATGTAGAGCGCAGAGATCAACCGAATAGCAGCGTACAGTACAAATATCAAGGCTATCCTATCCTAGCCTAGCCAAACGTAACACAGCAAACGTAACCTAATTCAAACTAACGTGGTGAGAGCACAGATGCTGGCCACCGCAGAGCCAAGCAGAATATATTAGGGCGCAGTAGAGCGTAGAGAACCACCGAATAGAAGTGTATGACAGACACGACAGCCTTGACTTTTGTGCTATACATTGCTGTACGGTGCATTTCTGCTCTCTGCTGTGCTCTAATATGCTCTGCTCGGCCCTGGGGAAACCAGCGTCATTGGTCCCATCGCGTTATGTTGAGTTACACTGCGTTTGGATTGGTTACGTTAGGACATGTTAGTTTGGGTTATGTTCCACTTTTGTGCGATGCACTGCAGTGCAGTGGATTTCTGCGCTGTACTAAGCTCTAGTGTATTCTGCTTTGCTCTGGGAATGCCAGAAATAGTGTCCGCGGGACATTGTGTTGAGTTAGGATACGAATAGTTGTGTTACGTTTGGCTATGTTACGATAGGATAGCCGTGACTTTTGCGCTATACACTACTGTTCGGTGCATCTCTGCTTTCTACTGTGCACTATTATGTTCTGCTTGCCCCTGTGGAGTCCAGCAATAGTGGTCTCGTAATGTTAGGTTAAGCTTAAACGTCAAGTTACGTTTGGATGTTAGATGTGGCTAGGTTAGGAGAGGCTACTTCGGCGCTTGTGCTTTACACTGCTACTCAGTGGATATCTGTGATCTACTGTGCTCTAGCGCATGCTGCGTAGCTCAGGGGAGGCCGGAAGCAGTAGTCGCGGCACGTTATGTTGAGCTCTGCTACGTTCGGTTAGGTTGGGTTAGATAAGGTTTGGTTAGTGTTTCTTCGACTTTTGTGCTATACCCTGCTATTCGATGGCTTTCTGCGCTCTATGTCGCTCTACTATTCTCTTCCTGACTCTGGGGAGGCGGGCAACAGCGGTCGTGGCACGTCAGGTTGAATTAGATTACGTCTGGCTATGTTATGTTATGGTTAAGCTCGGCCAGGTTCGCTTAGACATTCTAGTTGTACACCGCTATCGGATGATTTCTGCGCTCTACTGCGCTCTTCTATACTCTGCTTAGCCCTGGCAATGTCAGCAATATCTTTCTCATCACGTTAATTTCAATTATATTACGCTTGATTGGCTTAAGTTATGATAAGTTCGGAAGGGATGGCTCTGACATTCATGATGTACACTGTGGCTCGGTGGACCGCAGCGTTCAGCTGTGCTCTACTATGTCCTGCACGGCCCTGGGGTGGACACCAACAGTGGTCGCTGCATGTTATGCTGAGGTAGGCTATGTTTGCTTAGGCTACGCTAGTTTGGGTTATGTTTGTTTTGACACAACCTTTGTGCCGTACCCTGCGATTCAATATATTTCTGCGCTCTCCTTTCCTCTACTCCGTTCTGTTCGACTCTGGGGAGGCTAGCAATAGTGGTCGTGGTACGCTAGGTTTAATTATGTTTCGTCTGGTTATGTCAAGATTGGAAAAACTGGGATAGGATAGTTTTGACTCTTGTGCTGTACACTCCTATTCGATGGACAGCTGTGATCTACAGTGCCCTATCACATTCTGCTTTGCTCTGGCGAGGACAAGAGCAATGGTCGTGGCACGTCATGTTAATTTATGCGACATTTGGCTTGGTTAGGTAACTGCAGGTTAGGTTAGCATAACTGTGGCCTTTGCGCTATTCACTGCAATGCGGTGGATTCGTGCGCTCCACTGCGCACTAGTAAACTCTGTTTTTCTCCGTGGAGGCCAGCAATTGTGGTCTCGTCAATTTAACTTGAGTTACATTTCGTTTCGATAAGTTACGTTTGGCTAGGTTAGGATAGGCTACTTTGAGTTTTGCTATATTCACCGTTATTCGGTTGGTTTCTACGCTCTGTTGTGCTTAAATACGCTCTGATTGACTCTGGAGAGGCCAGCCATATTGTTCTCCTCGTGTTATGTGGAGCTACGCTACGTTCGGATAGGGTGCGTTAGGTCAAGTTTAGTCATGATGTGTTTGACTTCTGCGATATACACTGCAATGCGGAGGATTTGTGCGCTCTGCTGTGCTCTGTTATATTGTTCTTGGTTCTGTGGATGCCAGCAATTGT
>NW_016911342.1:0-643 GCF_001483705.2 Eufriesea mexicana | reverse complement strand
ATCTGCCTGGAATATAAAATTTTATTGACATTTTCGGCTAATATCTTGGTGAGCTTACTTTGTTGCATAAAAAATTTGGATGGATTCTATTGGCGTGCTATAGCCATTGAAATCCTATAGAATCTGCCTGGAAAATTCAATTTTATTGATTATTTCGTCTAATATCGTAGTGTGTAAACCTTCTTGCATAAATAAGGAGGAAAGATTCTATTGGCGTGCTATGGCCTTTGCAATGGAGTAGAATTTGCATCGAAAAATCAGTTTAAAATCAATTTTATTGACATTTTCGAATAATATCGTGGTAACCGAACTTTTTTGCATAAATATGGAGAAAAGATTCTACTGGTCTGCTATGGCCATTGCAATGCTATAGCATCTGGCTCGAAAATTCAATTTTATTGACATTTTGGACTAATGACGTGGTGAGCTAACTTTCTTCAATAATAAGGAGGAAAGATTATATTGGCGTGCAATAGCCATTGCAGTGCTATAGAATCGGCCTGGAATAATCAATTTTATTGATAATTTCGACTAATATCGTAATGTGTTAACCTTCTTGCATAAATAAGGAGGAAAGACTCTATTGGCGTGCTATGGCCGTAGCAATCCTACAGAAACTGGCTGGAAGATTAAATTTTATTGA
>NW_016911341.1:0-5174 GCF_001483705.2 Eufriesea mexicana | reverse complement strand
GCTCTAATTTGTTCTGCTTGGCTCTGGGGAGACCAGCAATATTTGTCTCGGCACGTTAGGTTGGGGTAGGCTACGTTTGGACAGGTTACGTTAGCCATGGCTGGGTTTTGATGGCTCCGACTTTTCTTTTATACACTGCGATTCTATAGCTTTCAGCGCTCTAATCCACTCCACTATGACCTGTTTGGCTCTGCTGCGGCAAGCAATACGGGTCGCGGTACGCTAGGCTTGGGCAGATTGAATTTGACTATGTTAGGTTAGAATTGGTTGGGTTAGGATACTATTGACTACTGTGCTCTGTAATATTCTGCATGGCTGTGCGTGCGCCAGCATTAGTGGCGCGGCACGTTAGTCTGTCTTCTGTTACGTTTGCTTAGGCTATGTTAGGCTACGTTACGTCATGACATGTTCGCCTTTCGCGCTGTTCGCAGCTGTACGGGGGGTTTCTGCGCTCTCCTGTTCTCTAACATGTTCTGAATGTCTCTGAGAATGCCAGCCATGGTGGTCTCGGCACGTTATGTTGAGTAAGGCTATATTTGTCTATGTTAGGTTTGGTTAGGTTAGGACAGGGTAGAAATTACTTTTGTGCTATGCACTGCTTTTCTGTGGACTCTTGATCTCGCTCTACCTTGATCTACTATGCACTCCTTGACTATGGGGAGGCCATAAATGTTGGTCTTGGTACGATAGGTTGAGTTAGGTTCCGTTCGGTTATGCAAGGCTGGTATATGTTTGGGTATGATGTCTTAGACCTTCGTGCTGTACACAGCTATTCTACGGATTTCTGCATTCTGATGCGCCCTAATGTGTACAGGTTGGCTCTGCGAGGGCCAGCAATAGTGGTATCGGCACGCCACTTTGAGATATGCAACAATTGGTTAGGTTAGGTTAGGGCATGGTGTGTTAGTATACCTATGGCTTTTGCGCTATGCATTGTAATGCCGTGGATTTCTGCTCCCGACTCTACTCTACTATATTCTGGATGGCCCTGGGTATGCCAGCATTCGTGGTTTCGGTGCGGTAGTTTGGGTTAGGCTACGATAGCTAATGAGATGTTTGGATATGCTAGGACAGAGTAGCTTTGACTTTTGTGCCATACATAGCTATTCGGTGGGCATCAGCGCTCTACTGTGCTCTAATGTGTTCTGCTTGGCTCTGGGGAGGCCAGTAGTAGTGGTCTCTGCACGCTACATTGAGCTATGTTACGTGACGATAGGATGGGTTTGAACGGCTTTGTTGGGATTTCTTTGACTTCTGTGCCATACACTGCTGTTCGGTGGATTCATGCGCTCTACATTGCTCTACTATACTCTGCTCGGCTCTGGGAGGCTAGAAATTGACGTTGTGGCACATTAGGTTGCGTTAAGTTATGCTCGGCTAGGTTTGGTTAGGTTATGTGTGGTCGGGATAGTTTTGACTTTTGCGTTATACACTGCTTTTCGGTCGATTTCTGTTATATACATTGCTGTAATGTATTCCGATTAGCTCTGTGGATGCCAGCTGCAGTGGTCGCGGCACGATGTGTTGAGCAAGGCTTCGTCTGGTTAGTTTAGGTTGGGTCAGGTTCGGTCTGGGTATCCTCGACTCTTGTTCTATACACTGCTATTCGGAGGATTTATGCGCTCTGCTGCGCTGTAGTACACTCTGCTTGTCTGTGTGGTTGTCAGCCACAGTGGTCTCGTCATGTCAGTTTGACTTATGCTACGTTTGACTAGGTTAGGATAGGCAACTTTGACTTTTGTGCTTTGCACAGCTATTCCGTGGATTTCGGTGATATACTGCGCTCTACTACATTCTGTTCGGCACAGGGGGGCCAGGTCCAGTGGTCGCGGCACGTCCGGTTTTGTTATGCTACGTCTGATTAGGTTAGGTTAGGTCACGTTATGATAGGATATCTACGGCTTTTGGGCTGTACACGGCAATGCGGTGGATTTCTGCGCTCTTCTTTGCTGTAGTACACTCTGCTTGTCTCTGAGAAGGCCAACAATAGTGGTCTCGCCATGTTTGGAAGTGTCCTGTTACGTTTCATTTGGTTAAGTTAGGAATGACTGGTTAAGGTTCCTTCGTCTCTTGTGCTGTACACTGCAATTCGGTGGATTTATGCTCTCTACATTGCTCTTCTATACTCTGCACGGCTCGGGAGAGGCGAGCAACAGTGGTCGCGGAACGATAGTTTGAGCTGTGTTTCGTTCGGTTAGGTTAGGTTCGGTTAAGTTTGGTTATGGTAGCCTTGACTTTCATTGCATATACTGTTAATCGGTGGGTTTCTGTGATCTACCGTGCTCAAATACATTCTGTCTGGATCTGGGGAGGCCAGGAGCAATGGTCGAGGCTCGTGACGTTTAGGTATGCTATATTTGGCTAGTTCCGCCTGTATTAGGTATGATTAGTGCAGCTCTGACCTGCGTGCTATACTATGTTATTCGGTGGGGTTCTGCACTCTACTGTACTCTAACACGTTCTGCTTTTCCCTTGGGGAGGACAGAAGTGGTGGTGTCGTGTCGTTAGGTTTAGTTGTTCTACGTTCGGTTTGGTAACGTTAGGTTAGTTTTGGTCAGTGTATCTCCGGCTTGTGTGCCATACATTGCTATTTAGCGGCTTTCTGCGGTCTATTGTGCTCTACTAAATTCTACTTGGCCCTGGGGGTGCAGCAATAGTGGTCGCGGCTCGTTACGTTGAGTTATACTACGCTTCATTAGGTTATGTTGGCTTGGGTTATGTTTGGATATCTTTGACCTTTCTGCTATACGATGCGATTCTATGGATTTCTGCGCTACACTCTCCCCTAGCATGCACTCCTTTTCCCTGTGTATGCCAGGAAAAGCGGCCGCAGCGCGTTTGGTTCAGTTGCGTTATGTTCCTTAGTCTGGGTTTTGTCTGTGTTAGGTTATGATATATTTAAGTTTTGTACTCTAGACTGCAATGCGGCGGATTTCTGTGCTCTACTGTGTTCGAGTATGCTCTGCGCGGCTCCGGGGAGGCCAGAAATGGTGATATCGGCACGCTAGGTTGAAATAGGCTACGTTTGGATAGCTTACGTTTGCTTTGGTTATGTTTTGATACCTTCGTCTATTCTGCTTTACACAGCGATTCTATGGACTTATGCGCTCTACTCCAATACATTATTCTCTGCTTGGCTCTGCAAAGTCCAGGAATACTGATCGCGACACGTTAGTTTGAGATAGATTACGTTTGCTTATGTTAGGTTAAGTTGTGTCTGGTTAGGGTAGCTTCAACTTCTGCGCTCATCACTGCTTTCCAATGGACTTCCGTACTCTACTGTGATCTACCATTTTCTGCTTGTCCATGGTGACGCCAGCAATAGCCGTCGCGGCACGAATTGTCAGACTAAGTTACGTTCGGTTAGGTCAGGTTAGGCTAGGTTTGGACAGGATGCCCTTCACTTTTGTGATATTATCTGCAATGCGTTTGATTTCTGCTCTCTGCTGTGGTTTAGTATGCCCTGCTTGGCTCTGCTGGGGCCAGCTATCGTGATCTCGGCACGTTACGCTGAGTTATGTTGCGGTTGGTTACGTTAGGTTTGGTTACGGTAGGAGAGGATAGCTTTGACTTTTGCGCTGTACAGAGATGTTCGGCGGATTTCTGCGCTCTACTGTGCTGTAATATGCTCTGCTCGAATCTGGGGCTGACGGCAGTAGTGGACGTGGCACGACAGTCTGAGGTGTGTTACGTTTGGTTAGGGTAAACTAGGTTAGCTTTGGTTAGGATGGCTTCGGCTCTTGTGCTATACACAGCCGTCCTATGGACATCTGCTCTCTACTCTCCTCTAACATACTATGCTTGGCCATGCGGAGGCCTGCGATAGTGGTCTAGACACGTTACGCTGTATTACGGTACGTTTATTTGTGTTACGTTTGGTCAGGTTAGGATAGGATAACATTGACTTTTGTACTATACACTGCTATTCGTTTGATTTCTGCGCCCACGTTGCTCTACTATACTCTGCTCGATTCTCGGGTGGCCAGCAATAGCGGTCGTGGCACGATAGGTTGAGTTATATTACGTTTGTTTAGTCTAGGTTAGGTCAGGTTTGCCCAGGACGGCTTTGAGTATTGTACTATACACTGCCATACAATGGATTTCTGCGTCCTAGTGTGCTCTAATATGTTCTGCTAGTCTCTGGGGAGGGCAGGAATGGTTTTGATTCCTCGTTACGGTTAGCTATTTTACGGTTGGTTGGGGTAGGTTCGGTTGGGTTAGGTTTGGCCGAGTTTGGTTAGGATGGCTTTTACTTTTGTGCTATACACTGCCATTCCATGGACTTCTGCGCTCTACTCTCCTGTAATATGCACTGCTTGGCGATGGGGTGCACAGCAGTAGTGGTCTAGGCACGTTAGATTGGATTAGGGAAGGTTTGGTTATGTTACGTTTGGATCAGTTGGGATAGGATTTCTCTGTCTTTCGTACTGCACACTGACATTGGGAGGATTCCTGCGTCATGCATTGCTCTACTATACTCTGCTCGTCTCTGTGTAGTCCTGCCATAGTGGACCTGGCACGATAGGTTCAGCTAGATTCCGTTTTGTTAGGTTAGGTTTGACTACGATTGGCTAGGGTGCCTACGACTCTTGTCCTATAAACAGCTACTCGGTGCATATGCGCGCCCTACGGTGCTCTAATATGTTCTACTTGTCCTTGCGTAGGCCAGCAATAGTGGTATCGGCTCGTTAGGTTTAGTTATAGTATATTTGGTTA
The DNA here is from genome assembly GCF_001483705.2 of Eufriesea mexicana. Lineage (NCBI taxonomy): Eukaryota > Metazoa > Arthropoda > Insecta > Hymenoptera > Apidae > Eufriesea > Eufriesea mexicana. The sequence continues at coordinate 458 of NW_016911341.1, read as the reverse complement.
GGCTATGTAAGGTTAGGTTCGTTTAGGATGACTTGGACTTGTGTGCCGTACACTGCTATTCGGTGGATATCTGCGCCCTACTCTGCTCTAGTGTGTTCTGCCTGGCTCTGGGGTGGTCCGCAATACTGGTAGCGGCACGTTAGGTTTAGTTTGGTTACGTTTCGTTAGGCTATGATAGGTTGGCGCTGGATAGGATATCTTTGACTTTTGTGTTCAGCACTGCTATCCTATGGATTAATGCGCTCTACTATGCTCTATCATGTTCTGCTTGTCCTTGGGGGCGCAGGCAATTGTAGTCGCGACACGTTTAATTGAGTTACGTTACGTTTCGTTGGATTAGGTTTGCTTAGGTTAGGCCAGGATAATTTTGACATTTGTGATATGAGCTGCGATGTGGTTAATTTCTGCGCTCTACTGTGCTCTAGTATATTCTCCTTCTTTCTGCTGAGGCCAGCAAT
>NW_016911340.1:0-13309 GCF_001483705.2 Eufriesea mexicana | reverse complement strand
CTCGGGTGTTCTCTACTATATTCTGCTTGGAACTGCGGTGGCCAGCAATAGGGGTCGCGGCACGTTACGCTCTGTTGGGCTACGTTTGATTAGGATATGCTAGGTTAAGTTTGGTCAGCATAGAATTGACTTTCGTGATGTACACTGTTATACGGTGTGTTTCTGTGAATTACCGCGGTCTACTACATCCTGCCTGGGTCAGGGGATGACCAGGAGTAGTGGTCGCTGCGCGTTACGTTGAGCCATGGTACGTTCTGTATGAGCCATGGTAAGGTTAGGTTGTGTCATGATAGGTTACGATACCTTCGGCTTTTGTGTTATTCACTGCAATGTGGTAGATTTCTGCACAGCTTTGTACTCTGGTACATTCTGCTTGTATGTGTGGGAGCCAGCAATAGTGGTTTCGTCATGTTAGATTTATTTATGTTACGTTTTTATATGTTAGGTTTGGCTTGGTTAGAATAGGCTACATCGACTTTCGGACTATCTCCTGCTATTCCGCGGATATCTGCGCCCTAGTGTGCTCTAATATGCTCTGCTTAGCACAAGGCAGTCCAGTAATAGTGGTCTCGGGACGTTAGGCTGAGTTACGTTACGATTCATTAGGTTAGGTTAGGTTAAATATTGTTAGGGTAGCTTTGACTTTCGTGCTGTACACTGTTATTTGATGTACTTCTGTGATCTGCAGTGCTCTACTACATACAGCTTGGCAATGGGAAAGCCAGTAGCAGCGGTCGCTGCACGCTACGTTGAGATAAGCTATGACTGGTTAGGTTAGGCTATGTCATATTATACTAGTATATCCACGGCTTTTGTGCTATTCACTGCAATGCGGCGGGTTTCCGCGTTCTACGTGTTATAGTACACTTTGCTTGTCTCTGTGGAGGCCTGCACTAATGGTCTCGTCATGTTTGGTTGAGTTATATTACCCTTGGATATGTTACGTTTCGCAAGATTAGGTCAGGCTACTTTGACTTTTGCGCCATTCAATCCTATTCGGCGGACTTCTGCGCTCTACTCTCCTCTAATATGCTCCGCTTGTCTCTAGGGCGGGCAGCAATGGTGGTCGTGACTCGCACGATTGAGTTAGGTGACGTTTGGTAACGTTACGGTTGGTTAGGTTAGGAGGGGCTGGCTTTGACCCTTGTGCTGTACACTGCTTTTCGGTGGTTTACTGCCATCTACGTTTCTCTTCTATATTCTACTCGACTCTGGGGTGTCGAGTAATATAGATCCGAGCACGTTAGTTTTATTTATGCTACGTATGGTTATATTACGCATTGGTAGGGCGGGAGAGGATACCATTGAATTTTATGGTATATACTGATGTTCGGTGGATTTCTTCGCTATTATGTGCCGTATTATGATCGACTTGACTCTGGGGATGCCTGTAATGGTGGTCTCGGGATATTATGTCAGTTAGGATACGTTTAGTTACGTTATGTTAGCACTTGTTAGGATTGGTTTGCTTAGCCTATTCTGCTACACACTGCGACTCCATGGATTTCTGCTATCTACCCTCCTCTAATACGCTCTGTCTGACACTGTGGAGCGCAGCAATACAGGACGCGGCACGTTAGGTTGTGTTAGATTACGTAGAGTTAGGATAGGTTGCGTTGTGTTAGGTCAGGATAGCTGTGACTTTTGTGCACAATACGGATATTCTGTGGGCCTCTGTGCTCTACTGTACTGTATCATATTTCGCTGGTGTCTGGGGACGCCAGCAATAGTGGTCGCCGCAGGTTACTTTGAGTAATGCTACGTTTGATTCTGCTACGTTTGGTTAGCTTATGAAAGGGTAGATCTGACTTTTGTGCTATGCACTGCTGTGCGGGGGATTTCTGCGCTCTACTCTCCTTTAATATGCTCTGCTCGGCGATGGGTATGCCAGCGACAGTGTACTCGGCACGTCAGGTTTAGTTAGCCTACACTTCGTTTGGTTAGGTTGGGTCAGGTAAGCTTATGGTATCTGTGACGTTTGCGCTATTCGCTTTTATTTGACAGCTTCCTGCAAACTACTGTGCTCCAGTATGCTCTGCTTGGCAGTGGGTATCCCAGCAGCAGTGGTCTCGGCACGATAGTTTGAGGTAGGCTACGTTCGGTTAGGTAACCTTTGTGTGGATTATGTACGAATAGCTTTGACATACGTGGTGTACACTGCTGTTTGGTGGGTTTCTGCGATCTACTGATCTCTACCGAATTCTGTTTTGCCCTAGGGAGTCCAGCAATAGTTGCTGCGGCACGTTATGTTGAAATAGGATTCGTTTGATTGTGTTGCGTTGGTTTAGGTTTGGTTCGGATTTCATCGACTTTTCTGCTCTACACTGCGGTTCCATGGTTTCCTGCCATCGACACTCCTCTAATATGTTCTGCTCGGCTCTGGGGTGGTCAGCAATACTGGCCGCGGCACGTTAGGTTGAGTAATAATACGTTTGGTTAGGCAAGATTCTGCCAGGTTCGGCTAGGATAGCCTCGACTTTTGTGCTATGGACTGCTCGCCGGTGGATTTCTGCGTTCTCCTCTGCTCTAATAAGCTCTACTTGTCTCTGAGGAGGCCAGCAATGGTTGTCTCGGCACACTAGGTTGATTTAGGCTATGCACGGCAAGGTCATATTTGTTTCGGTCAGGCTTGCATAGCTTTGACTTTCGTGGTAAACACTGCATTGGGCGGATTCGGTAGCTCTACTGTGCTATGGTATATTCTGCTTGGCACTGTGGAGGTCAGCAATATCGGTCTCGGCTCGTAAGTTTTTGTTATATTACGTTTGGTTAGGTTATGCTATGCCAGGCGATGCCAGGTGATCCTTGACATTTGCACAATTCGCTGGTCCTTGGAGGCATTCTACGCTCTGCTGCGCTGTGTTATTCTCTTCCTGGCTCTGTGGAATCCAGCAATAGAGGTCCCCGCACGTTAGGATATGTTACGCTGCATTCGGTTATATTACGTTTGGACAGATTAGGAAATTTAGCTGCGACTTTTGTGCTATACAGTGCTATTACGCATAATTCTACGCTGTACAATGCTCGACTATACTCTGCTTGACTCTGGGGAGGCCAGCAACAGTGGTCGCTGCGCGTTAGGTTATGTTAGGCAACTCTTGGTTAGGTTATGTTAGTTTGAGTTAGCCCTGGATAGCTTCGACCTTCGTAGCATACGGTGTTACTCGGAGGATTTGAGCGCTCTACAATACTCTGCTCGACTCTGGGATGGCCAGCAATAGCAGTCGCGGTTCATTATGTTGTGCTAATTTACGTATTTGTATGTTACGATTGGTTTGGTTTGTTTAGGGTAGCTTTGACTTTTGTGCTATACACTGCTATTCAGTGGACTACTGCGTTCTACATTGCTCTACTATACTCTGTTCGACTCTGTGGAGGACAGCAGTAGCGGTCTCGCCACGTTAGTTTGAGCTATGCTGCGTTAGGTTAGGGTATGTTAGTTTGGTACAGCAGTAGCGGTCTCGCCACGTTAGTTTGAGCTATGCTGCGTTAGGTTAGGGTATGTTAGTTGGGTTTGGTAGTTAGGGTAACATAGCTACGACCTTTGCGCTACACGCTGCTATTCGGCTAACATCTGCACTCTACTGTGATCTAATATATTCAGCTTGGTTCTGGAAGTGTTAGAAATAGTGGTACCTGCACGAAATGCAGAGTTAGGATAGGTTCGGTTAGGTTAGGTTACGTCAGGTTAGGTTAGGGTATCATTGACTTTTGCGCTTTACACTGCAAGGCGGCGGATTCCTGCGCCCTACTTTACTCTAGTATATTTTGGCTGTCTCTGTGGAAGTCAGCAATAGTGTTCTAGGCACGTTATGTTGGAATAGGTTACATTTGGCTGTGTTGCGCTTGGTTAAGTTAGCCTAGGGTAGCTATGGCTTTTGTGCTACATACTTCTTTTCGGTGGATTTCTACGCTCTTCTCTGCCCTATACATACTCTGCTTGACTGTGGGGTGGCCATAAGTAGCGGCCTCGTGAAATTAGGTTGTGTTAGGCTACGTTTGGCTAGGACACGGTTGTTTGTGTTAGGTTAGGATAGCTTAGACCTTCGTGGTACCCACAATTATTCTCTTGATTTCTGCGCACTGCTGCGCTCTACTGTAATCTGCTTGGCCCTGGGACGTCCAGCAATAGTGGTCGCGGTTCTGTACGTTGGGTTAGGCTTCGTCTGGTTAGGTTAAATTTGCTTGGCCTATGTTTGGATAGCTATGACTTTTCTGCTATACACTGCGTTTCTATGGATTTCTCCTCTCTAAATTCCCGTAATACGTTCTGCTTGGCTTTCGGGAGGCCAGCAATTGTGGTCGCGACTCGTTACTTTGAGTTTGGTTACGTTTGGTTACGTTAAGATTGGTTGGGTTAGGAGAGGCAAGCTATGACTTTTGTGCCATAAACTGCTATTTGGTGGATTTCTGCGCTCTGCCTTGCACTTGTGTATTCTGCTTGCCTGAAGGGATGCCAGCGATGGTGGTCTCGGAAAGTTAGGTGGGGATAGGCTACGTTTGGTTACGTTATGTTAGTTTGGTTTGGGTTTGCATAGCTTTGACTTTCGTTGTATGCTCAGCTGTACGATGAATTCCTGCGCTCTGTGGGTCCAGGCAAGTTAGGTTCGATTACGCTGCGCTTCCTTATGATGCGTTTGATTAGGTTAGGATAGGGTGACTTCCACTTTTGCGCTTTACACTGATATTCGGTGTATTTATGCTCTCTACATTGCTCTACTGTACCCCGTTCGACCCTGTCGTGGCCAGCAATTGTGTTCGTGGCTAAATAGATTAAGTTAGGTCACGTTTGGCCAGGCTAGGTCGGGCAAGGTTTGGTTACGATGCCTTTGACTATTCTGCTATCCACTACTGTTCTTTGATTACTGCGCTCTACTGTGTTCTGGTGTGTTCTGCTAGGGACTGAGGAAGACAGCAACAATGGCCTCGTCAAACTAGCTTTAGTTGTCCTCGTTTCTTGAAGTTAGGTTTTGTCAAATAAGGTTAGGATATCTCTGACGTTTATGCTATTCCCTGCACTTCTATGGCTTTCTGCGCTCTGCTGTGCTCTGGTGTGTTCTGGTTGGCTCTGGGGAGGTCAGCAAAAGAAGTCTCGGCTCGTTAAGTTTAGTTATTCTATGTTTGGTTAGGACAGGTTAGCTTATAGTCGACCAGGTAATTTACACTTTCGTCCTGTACACTGCTATTCGTAGTATACATGCGCTGTACTGTGCTTTACTAAATTATGCTTAGCCCTCGGAATGCCAGCAATATCCGCCTGGGCACGCCAGGTTGAGTTATGCTGCGTTTGGCTAGCTTAGGTTGGGATATGTTCGGTAACGTTAGCTCTGACCTTCTCGCAAGACACTGTTTTTCGGTGAATTTCTGCGATCTACTGCGCTGTACCATGTTCTGCTTGGCTATGGGGAGGCCAGGGAAAGTGGTCACTTCAAGTTATTTTGAAGTATGCTACGTTCGGCTTGGTTAGGATAGGTTAGGTTACGCTATGGTATCTACGGCTCTTTCGCTACTCACTGCAATGCGGTGTATTTCTGCGCTCCACTGTGATCTGGTATGTACCGCTCGTCTCTCTGGAGGCTAGCAATAGCGATACCATCGTGTTAGGTTTGGTTATGCTCCGCCTGGGTGTGTCAGGTTTGGCTAGGATTGGGTATGCTACTTTGACCGTTGTGCTATACACTGCTATTCCGAGGATTTCTGCGCACTAATATCTTCTAATATGCTTTCCTTGGCTCAGGGATTCCAGCGATATTGGTCTCGTCACGTTATGTTTAGTTACACTACGTTTTGTTAGGAAATATTAGGCAAAGTTGGGCCAGGATATGTTTGATTTTTGTGCTATACACGGCAATGCGGTGGATTTCTGCGTTGTGGTGTGCTCTAGTATGTTCTGCTTGGCCCTGGGGTGGCCAGCAATAGTGGCCTGGGCACGTTAGATTGAGTTCGGCTACGTTTGGTCATGGTATGGTTGGTGAGGTTAGGATAGGAGAGTTTAGGCTTTTGCGCTGTACACTACTGTCCGCCGATTTCTGAGATCTACTGTGTTCTAATACCTTCTGCTTGGCTCTGGGGCGGCCAGTCCGAGTGATCTCGGCACGTTACGCTGAAATATGTTACGTCTGGATAGGTGAGGTTAGGCCTGGTTAGGTTTGGATATGTTTGACTTTTGTGCTGTACGCTGCAATGCGGTGGATTTCTGCGCTCTGCTGTGCATCCATATATTCCGCTCGGCTCTGCGGAGACCAGCAGTAGTGGTCTCGGCGCGTTAGGTTTTGCTAGGCTACGTTTTCATGTGACAAGTGTGGTTATGTTAGGAGAGAATAGCTTAGGCTTTTGTGCCTGTCACTGGTTTTCGGTGGATTACTGCCCTCCACTGGGCTCTAATGTATTCTACTTGGCTCTGCGGTGGTCATTAATAGTGGTCAGGGCACGTTAGGTTGAATTATGTTACGTCTGGTTATGTTAGGTTAGGCCAGGTTGGGCTGGGTTATCCACGTCGTTTGTAACATGCACATCAACTCGGTGGGTTTCTGCGCTCTACATTGCTCTGCCATACTCTGCTCGACACTGTGGAGGCGTGAAGTAGCGTTCGCGGCACGTTAGGTTGTGTTAGGTTGCGTTTGGTTTTGTTACGTTTGGCTAGGTTAGGTCAGTCACCTTCGCCTTTTTGTGCTTTTCAGTGCCATTCGGTGGGTTTCTGCGCTCTAATGTGCTCTAATATGCCCTAATTGGCTCTGGAGAGGCCATGAATATTGTTCCCGTCCGGTTATGTTGAGTTACACTACGTTCGGGTAGGTTAGGTTATTAAATGTTATGTCATGGTATGTCGGCCTTATGTGCTGTACACTGCAGTGCGCTGGATTTCTGCGCTCTGCTGCTCTCTGGAGTATCCTGCTTGGCTCTGGGCAGGCCAGCAGTAGTGGTCTCGGCACGTTGGGCTGAGATGTGATACGTTCTGCTGTGTTCCGTTTGGTGAAGTTAGGATACGGTAGTTTACACTTTTGTGGCATACACTGCAATCTACGGATTTCCGCGACCTACAGCGTTCTTATATTTTCTGCTTGGATCTGAGGACGACACAAATATAAGTCCCGGCACGTAAGGGTTTGTTAGGTTACGTTTGGCTACGATTGGTTAGGATAGCTTTGACTTCTGTGCTATACACTGATATCCGGTGGATATCTGCGATCTACTGTACTCAATCATACTCTGCTTGTCCCAGCGGACGCAAGCAATAGTGGTCGCGGAACTTTAGAATGAGTTATATTAGGTTTGGCTATGTTAGGTTAGTTCATGATTGACCAGGTTAACTCTGACTTTTGCGACAAACAATGCAATACGGTGGACATCGGCGACCTACTCCGCTCTAATACGCTCTGCTTGGCTATCAGAAGGCCAGAAATATTGGTCTCGGCACATTAGGTTGGAATAGGCTACGTTAGGTTCGGATAGGCTATGTTATGTTTGGTTACGTCTGTTTCCGTTATGTTTGGTAGCTTCACCTTTTCTGATGTAAACTGCGATTCTACGGATTCCTACGCACTATTCTCCTCTAATATGCTCTGCTTGGCCCTGTGGAGGCCACCTCTAGTGGCCGCGGCAAGTTAGATTTTGATAGATTACTTTTGGCTAGGTTAGGTTACGTTGTGTTAGGTTAGGGCGCCTTTGACTTTTCTGCCGCAAACTGCTATTCCATGTTCTTCTGCGCTCTACTGTGCTCTGTCGCTCTCTGCTGGTCTCCGGGGTGCCAGGAATTGTGGCGGCGACACGTTAGGTTGAGTCATGCTACGTTTGGTTAGGTTAGTTTGGCTTTATGTGGCCAGGGTAGCTTTGCCTTGAGTGCTATACACAGCCACCCGGTGGATTTCTGCTCTCTACTATGCTCTAGTAGGCTCTGTTTGGATCTGGGAAGGCCAGCTATTGCGGTCTCGGTACGTTAGGTTGTGCTATGTTACGTTTGGTTATATTACGTTTGCTTGAGTTAGGTTCGGATAGCTTTGGCTTTTGTGCTATACATTGCCATTTGGTGGATTTCTGCACCCTACTGTGCTCTTATATGTCCTCCTAGAATCAGCGGATGCCAGCAATGGTGGTCTCGGCACGATAGGTTGTGCTATGTTACGTTTGCTTTTATTAAGTTTGCTTGAGATAGGTTAGGATAGCATTGGCTTTTGTGCTATACATTGCCGTTAGGTGGATTTCAGCGCCCTTCTGGACTCTTATATGTTCTTCTAGGATCAGCGGATGCCAGCAATAGTGGTCTCGGCATGTTCGGTTGATTCAAGCTACGTTTGGCTAGGTTACGTTGGTATGGGTTACGTATGTATAGCTTTGGCTTTTCTGATACACACTAGGATTCTATGAATTTCTGCGCTCTTCTCTCCTCTAATATGTTCGGCCTGGCTCTGTGAATGCCAGAAATAGTGGTCTCGGCGAGTTAGGTTGAGTCATGCTGCGTTTGCTTAGGTAAGGCCAGGTCAAGTTAAGAGATAGGATATGTTTGACTTTTGTGCTGTGCACTGCAGTGCGGTGGACTTCTGCGGACCACTATGCAGTAATATATTCTGCTTGCCTCTGGGAAGTCCAGCGATAGTGGTCTCGGCATGTTTGGTTGAGACATGCTACGTTTAGGTATGTTAGGATTGGTTAAGTTTGGTTAGGATATCTTTTACTTCTGTGTTTTACCATGCTGTTCGGCGAATTTCTGCGCTCTAATATTCTCTGGTATATGCTGATTTGCTCTCGGAGGTCAGAAAAAGTGGTCTAGGCACGCTAAGCTTATTTATGTTACGTTTGGATTTGCCACGCTTGTTCAGGTTAGGTCAGAATAGCTCTGACTTTTGCGCTATACACTGCTGTTAGTGGATTTCAGAGCTCTACATTGCTGTACTATACTCCGCTCGACTCTGGGTAGGCCAGTAGTAGTGATCGTGTCACTGTAGTTTGAGTTAGGCTACCCTTGGTTAGGCTATGTTAGCTTGGGTTAGGCTTGAATAGGTTTGAATTTTTTGCTGTTCACTGCTATTCTGTGTATTTCTATGACCTACTCTCGCCTGATATGTTCTGCTTGGGTGCAGGGAGGACAGCAATATTGGTCTGGGCACGTTAGTTTGAGATAGGTTACGTACGGTTAGGTTAGGTTTGCTTGTGTTAGATTATTATGTTTTTGACTTTTATGCTGTACACTGCAATGTGGTGGATTTCTGCGCTCTACGGTGCCCTAGTACGTTCTGTTTGGCTCTGGGGAAGCCAGTAATTGTGGTTCAGGCACGTTGGTTTGAGGTAGGCTACGTTCGGTTTCGTTACATTGCCTTGTGTTAAGTGTGGTAGCTTCGACTTTTCTGCTATAAACTGCGATTCAATGGATTTCTGCGTACTACACTCCTGTAATATGTTCTGCTTGGCTCTGTGGAGGCCAGCAATAGTAGTCGCGGTACGTTAGGTTGAGATACATTACTTTAGGCTAGGTTAGGCTAAGTTGGGTTAGCTTATAGTGGCTTTGACTTTTCTGCCCCAGACTGCTATTCTATGGTGTTTTGCGCTCTACTGTGCTCGATCACTCTGCAGGCCTCCGAGGACGCCAGAAATAATGGCCGCGTCACGTTGGGATGGGACATGTTACGCACGATTATGTTATGTTAGGTTAGGTATGGTCAATATGGCCCTGACATTTGCTCTAGCACTGCTGTCCGGTTTATTTCTGCGCTCTACTCTGCTCTGACGTTCTCTGCTTGGCTCAGGGATGGCCACAAATTGTGGTCTCGGCTCGTTAGGTCTAGTTATGCCACGTTTGGTTAGGATAGGCTAGGACAGGTTGCCTTAGGATATCCTCGAATTCTGTGCTATATGCTGCCATTTGTTGGCCTTCTGCGCTCTACTGCGCTCTAGTACATTCTGCTTTGCTCTGTCTAGGCCAGAGATAGTGATCTCGGCTCGATTGGTTCTGTTAGGTCACGTTTGGTTATGTTACGTTTGGCTAAGTCATGACTTGGTAGCTTTGACTTTTTAGCTATACACTGCTTTTCGATGGATTTCTGCGATCTACTGTGCTCTGGCTCCATCTGTTTGGCTCTCGGTGGCCAGCGTCAGGGATCTCGGCACGTTAGACTGTCTTCGTTTACGTTCGGCTATGTTACGTTTGGTTAGGTTAGGATACGATAGCTTTGACTTCTGTGTTGTACACAGCTCTGCCGTGGATTTTGCTCTCTATGTTTCTCTAATATGCTCTGCTAGCCTCTGTGGATGCCAGCGATTGTAGCCAGGGCTACATGGGTTGAGTTAGGCTACGTTTGGTTATGTTATGTTAGCTTTTGTTAAGTGTGGCAGCTTTGACTTCTATGCTATGAACATCGATTCCACGGTCTTCTGCGCGCTGCTCTCCTCTTATATGTTCTGCTTGGCCCTGTGGAGACCGGCAATACTGGTCGCGGCGTGTTAGGTTGGGTCATGTTACGTTTGGATAGGTTAGGCTAGCTTCGACTGTTGTACTATGCACTGTGATTCTGAGGGTCTCTGCCCTCTACTCTCCACTAGTGTCTCCTGCTTGTCTCTGTGGAGGGCAGGAATAGTGGTCCCGGCACGTTAGGGTGAGTTATGTTACGTTTGGTTACGTTACGTTTGGTAGGGTTAGGACAGGATAGCTTTGGCTTTTGCGCTTTACACTATTTTTCGACGGATTTCTACCCTCTGCATTGTTATATAATACTCTTCCCGACACTGTGGAGGTCAGCAACACTTGCCTAGGGACGTCAGGTTGGGTTAGGTTACGTTCGGTTAGGTTAGGTTTGTTTGGGTTAGATTACGATACCTTCGACTTTCATGCAGTACAATGCAATGCGGTGGATTTCAGCTCTCTACAGTGCCCTAGTACCTTCTGCTTGGCTCCGGGGAAGCCAGTAATTGTGGTCTCGACACGTTTGGTTGGGATAGGCTGCATTTGGTTAGGTTACGTTAGCTCCCGTTAAGCTTGGTGGCTTCGGCTTTTCTGCTATAAACGGCGATTAAATGAATGTCTGCTCGCCACTCTCCTGTAATATGCTCTGCTTGGCTCTGTGGAGGCCACCACTAGTGACCGCGGCAAGTTTGATTTTGATAGATTGCTTTTGGCTAGGTTAGGTTACGTTGGGTTAGGTTAGGATGCCTTTGACCTTTCTGCGGCGAACTGCTACTCTATGGTCTTCTGCGCTCTACTGTGCTCTATCACTCTCTGCTGGTATCCTGGAGCGATAACTGTGGCCTGAGTAGCTCCACTAGCGTCCGCTTGTCTCCGGACAGGCCAAAAGGAGTGGTCGTTGCACGTTTGGTTGTGTGAGGTTACGTTCGGCTAGATAAGGTTTGGGTAGGTTTGGATAGGATGGCTTCGGCTTTTGTTCCATACATTGCTATTCGGTGGGTGTCGGCGGTTTTCTGTGCTCTAATATACTCTGTTTGGCGTTCGGGAGGCCTAAAACAGTGGTCTCTGCTCGTTAGGTTGAGTTAGGCTGCGCATGGCTGGCTTACGTCTGAATAGGTTAAGATAGGATGGCAATGACCTGGTCACAGCTACATCGTGTATTTCCGCTCTCCATTGTGATCTAATGCTTCAAGCTTTGCTCTGAGAGTTCCAGAAATAGTAGCCGCGGCGCGTTACGCTTTGCTAGTTTACGTTTGGTAAGGTTAGGTTTGTTTGGGTTAGGGTAGGATATCACTGACTTCCGTGCTATGCACTGCACTTCTATGGACCTCTACGCTCTTCTGTACCCTAATATTTCGTGCTTGGCGAAGGGGAGATCAGCAGTAGTTGGCTAAGCAAGTTAGTTTGAAATTGGATACGTTTGGTTATGTTCGGTTTGGTCAGGTTACGTTAGGATATCATTTACTTTTTGCTCTACAGACCAATAAGGAGGACTTCTGCGTTCCAGTGTGCTCTAGTACACTCTGCCTCGCTCTGGGGAGGCCAGAAATAGTGGTCTCGGCTCGTCAGGTTGTGCTATGCTGCGTTCGGCTTTGCTACGTTTGGTTAGGCTAGGAGAGTTTAGCTTTGACTTTTGTGCCATACGTCTCTTCACCGTTATTCGCTGGATTTCTGCGTTCTACATAGCTCTAACATGCTCTGCTTGGCTCTGGGGAGGCCAGCAATACTATTCTCGGCACTTCACGTTTAGTTAGGCTACGTACCTTGATGTTAGGTTAGGGTAGGTTTGGTTATGGCAGCTTTACCTTCTGCTCTATAGACTGCTATTCGGTCGATACTTACGCACTGCATTGCTTCACTCTCATCGGCTTGTCTCTGCGGTGTATAGCAATAGTGGTCGTGGCACGCTTGCTTGAGTTATGTTACGTTCTTCTATGTAAGGTTTGATTAGGTTTGGAAATGATAGCTTTTACTTTTGTGTTGTACACAGCTGTACGGTGGATTTCTGCGTTGTACTGTGATCACATATTCCCTGCTTTGCTCTGGGAGATCCAGAAATAGTGGCCGCGGCACGTTTGGTTGTGGTAGGTTACGATTGATTATTTTCGGTTAGTCTGGTTAAGGTTACGATAGCTTCGATTTGTACGTTATACACTGCCATTATATAGGCGTCTGCACTCTCCTCCCCTCTAATATGTTCAGCTCGGCTCTGGGAAAGGCAGAAGTAGTGGTGTTGGCTCATTACGTTGAGTTAGGCTGCGTTTGGTTTGGTTAGGTTAGGACAGGTTAGGTTAGGATATCTTTGACTTTTGTGCTTTACGCTGCAATGAGGAGCCATTTCTGCGCCCTACAGTGATCTGCTATATTTTGATTGGCTCTGTGGATGTCAGGAATAGTGGTCTACGCACTTTAGGTTGAGTTAAGTTACGTTTGGCTTTGTTACGCATGGTTGAGTTAGGCTAGGATAACTGTCTTTTTCGCTATATACTGCTCTTCGGTGAATTTCTGCTCTCTACATTGCTCTACTATACTCTGTTCGGCTCTGAGGTGGCCAGCGATAGTGGCCGTGACAAGATAGGTTGAATCATGTTACGTTCGGTTAGGCTAGGTTGGTCTAGGTTCGGTTACGATATCATCGACTTTCCTGCCAATCACTGCTATTATATGGGCTTCTGCGATCTACTCTCCTCTACTGTATTCAGCTTGGCTCTGGGGAAGGCAGCATTAGTGGCATTGGCCCATTATGGTGAGTTAGGCTACGTTCGGCCGTGTTAGGTTAGATCAGATCAGGTAAGGGTATGGTCCACTTTTGTGCTATACACTGCCATTTGGTGGCTTTCTGCGCTCTACTGTCCCCTAGTATATTCTGCTTAGCTCTGGGGATGCCTCCAAAGGTGGTCTCAGCACGTTATTCTA
>NW_016911339.1:0-530 GCF_001483705.2 Eufriesea mexicana | reverse complement strand
GTGGGTGGATGCTTGGATGGATGGGTGTAAGGATCGATAGATGTGAGGATGGGTGCATGTATGTTTCGGTGGATATATGAATGTATGCATGTATGGATGGATTGAGGTATGGATGGACGGATCTACGGATGTATGTATGTATGGTTGTATATATGTGTGGATGTATTAATGGATGGATGTTTAATTGAAGCACGAATGTATGGATTTGTGGATGTATGAATTTGTGGATGTACGTTTGGATGGATATATTGATGGGTGGATTGATGGATGGATGTATGTTTGCGTGAATGGAAGGGCGAATGTACTGATGTATGTAAGGATGGATGAATGGTTGTATGTATGGATGTATGTGCGGTTGTATCTGTGGATGTATATATGGATGAGTGTATGGGTCTAAGTACGGATGTATGGATGTATGTATGGATGTATGTATGGATGTATGTATGGATGGATGAGTGCATGGATTAATGGATTTGAGGATGTATGGATGTATGGATGGACGGAAGTATGGACGGATGGAAGTATGGATA
>NW_016911338.1:0-349 GCF_001483705.2 Eufriesea mexicana | reverse complement strand
CCAAGCTATAACAGATTACAGATCTTGAATATGCCTATTCTCTGGCAAGTAGATGGCTGCACTGGCCATTGGATTGAAGGCGTTAGTCGATCTGTTCTGCAAGCTATAACAGGTTATAGAATTTGAATAGACCTATTCCCAGGCAAGTAGATGGCATAACTTGAGATTGGATTGAAGGCGTTAGGCGATCTATTCTCCAAGCTATAACTGGTTATAGATTTTGAATAGACCTCTTTTCTGGCAAGTAAATGTCTGTTCTTGCCATTGAAATGAAGGCGTTAGGCGATCTATTCACCAAGCTATGGCGGATTATTGATTTTGAATAGATCTATTCTCTGGCAAGTAGATG
>NW_016911337.1:5289-57305 GCF_001483705.2 Eufriesea mexicana | reverse complement strand
AAACCACATTGCCTCGGTCTTCTCGGGGGAGATACACAGCCCTAGCTGCTGGATGCTATTCGCTACGCGATCCACGCCGCTTTCCGCGCGCAGCGTGGCTTCTTCCCAACTCGACCCGATGGCCATGACCAGCGTGTCGTCCGCGTAACACGTCCGGCTCAGGCCGCGGGGGAGGGGAGTGCGCAATGCGGCGTCGTACGCGCGGTCCCAGAGGATCGGCCCGAGTACTGATCCCTGTGGAAACCCGCAGTTCGTCGCCCGCACGACGGCTGAGTATCGTCCGGGATACTCGATCGAGCGCTCCGCCAAATAGTCGCCGATCACCACCATCATGTATGGGGGAACCCTGTGGTACAACAGGGCACACCGGATGGCGGCCCAGGGCAGGGTGTTGAAGGCGTTGGCGTTATCCACATCCACACCGACCGCCAGCACCACTCCGCCACGGTCGACGGCAGCCTCCGACAGGTTACGAACGCGCTTGATCGCGTCGATCGTCGACCGACCATGCAGGAATCCGAACTGGCTGACGCTGAGGACGGGACACACGTCCGTTAAATGCTCTCGGTGGCGGACAGCTCGAACGCGCTCGAAGAGCTTGCCCGCCTCGTCGAGCAGGCATATCGGCCGATATGCCTTCGCAGAGTTCGGCGGCTTCCCTAGTTTCGGGATCAGCACACCCCTCGCTCTCTTCCAACATGCCGGGAAGCGACCGGTCCTGAGGCAGCTGTCGGACAGCCGTCGCACATGGTCACCCCACGCTTCCAGAGCCAGTGCAATGGCTCGGCCTAGGATGCCGTCCGGTCCGGGGGCGGTGCTCCTCGCCCCAATCCTAATGACCGCACGGCACAACTCCTCGCGCGAGACCCCCAGCTCGTCGGACCACCCTACCAGTTCCGACCGCACTTCAGCGGGTTGCACCCGATCCACCGCCACCACAGGGAAGAGAGTGTCGATCACCCGCCGCATGAGCTCGGGGTCCATACGCTCTGTCACGGGGCGCGCCCATGCCCGTAACTTCCCCAATACTAATTTATAGGGGCGTCCCCACGGATCGCTATCGAGCGTCGAGAGGAGTTCGTCCCATTGCCGAGATTTGGCTCTGCGAATCTCCCTCCGGCGGTCGCCCACCGCGGACCGTTCCGGTTTTAGCCAAACGTAACCTAACACGTCCTAACGTGCCGGGACCGCTATTGCTGCCATCCTTAGAGGCAAGCAGAGCATATTGGAGGAGAGTAGATCGCTGAAATCTGTAGGATCACAATGTATAGCAAAAAAGTCAAAGCTATCCAAACATAACCCAAGCAAACGTAACCTAGCCAAACGTTGCCTAACTCAACATTATGTGCCGAGACCGCTATCGCTGGCCTTCCCAGATACAAGCTGTACATACTACAGCACAGTAGATTGCAGAAGGATACCGAATAGCAGCTTATATCAGAAGAGTAAAAGATACCCTAACTTCACCTGACCCAAACTGACTTAAGCAAACTGACTTAAGCAAACGTAGACCAACGATAATTAAGGAGCCGAGACCACTATTGCTGGCCTTCCCAGAGCGAGGCATGAAATGTTAGAGCACAGGAGAGGGTAGAAGTCCACTGAATGGCATTGCATAGCGCAAAAGCAAAGGATATCCTACCCTAACCTAACCAAACGTAACATAAACTAACGTAACATATTCCAACCTTAAGTGCCTAGGCCACTATTACCGGCATCCCCATCGCCAAGCGGAACATGCTAGGGGAGTGTAGAGCGTAGCAATCCACCTACTGGGAGCGCATAGCAGAAAAGTTAAAACTATCATAACGTTCCCCAGACTATCTTAACCAAACCTAACGTGGGGATACCGCCATAGCTGGCCTCCTCAGAGCCAAAGAGAGCATACTAGAGCTCAGTAGAGAGCAGAAAACCACCGAGAAGCAGTGTATAGCAGAAAAGTCAAATCTACCATGCCCTAGTCTGACCAAGCGGTAACCTGACCAAACGTAATGCAACTCATCCTATCGTGCCGGGACCAATATTGTTCGCCTCCCAAGGGCGAAGCAGTATAGACTAGAGCACAGTAGAGAGCAGAAAGCCACCAAGCAGCAGCGTATATCGCAAAAGTTGGAGATACCCTAACCTAACCTATACAAACCTAACCTAACCAAACATAACATGACTCAACCTAACGTCCGGCGACAACTATTTCTGGCCTGCACAGAGTCGGGCGAAACATACTAGAAGAGAGTAAAGCGCAGAAATCCATATAACCGCAGTGTATAACACAAAAGTCATACCTATCCAAACCTAGTTCAAGCTAACATGCCCTAACCAATCATAGCCTACCTCAACATAACGTGCCGCGACCACTATTTCTGGCCTCCACAGTGCCATGCGGAATGTAGTACATCACAGTCGGGCGCAGAAATACACCGATCAGCAGTGCATAGCACGAAGGCCGAAGCTACGCTCGCCGAACATAACCCAACCTAACATATCCAAGCGGAACATACGTCGACGTAAAGTGCCGAGACCCATATTCATAGCATTTTCGGGGCCATGGAGAATATACTAGAGCACAACAGAGCGCAGGTGTCCAACGAATGTCAGTGTATAGCTCAAAAGGCAAAGCCATCATAACCAAACATAACCCAACCTATCCTAACCAGACGACACACAACGCAACCTGTCGTGCCACGAGAACTATTGCTGGCCTCCCCAGAGTCAAGCAGAACACATTAGAAGAGTGTAGATCGCAGAAATCCATGAGATCCTAGTGTATGGAGGAAAAGTCAAAGCTACCCAGACTTAACCCAGAGCAGCATAACCAGGCTCAACGTAGCCCCACACAACTTAGCGTGCAACGGCCGCCATTGCTCGCCTCCATGGAATCGAGCGGAGTATAGTAGCGCAATGTGGAGGGCAGAGATTCACCGTAAAGCAGTGTATGGCACACAAGTGTACGCTGATCTGTCCCAACATAGCCATGCTTGTCATGAGCAAACGTAGCGTGGCAGAATCAAACGCGCCGGGACCACTATTACTGGCCTCACCAGAGCCATGCATAATGACCTAGAGCACAGTAGAGCGCAGATATCCACCGCACTGCTG
Organism: Eufriesea mexicana; assembly: GCF_001483705.2. Taxonomy (NCBI): domain Eukaryota; kingdom Metazoa; phylum Arthropoda; class Insecta; order Hymenoptera; family Apidae; genus Eufriesea; species Eufriesea mexicana. The sequence goes on along the minus strand of NW_016911337.1, from coordinate 54,209 downwards.
TGAATATCACAAAAGGCCGTATATTTCCTAACCTAACGCGAGATAGCCTAACCTAACTTAACGTAGCATAACTCAAGGTGACGCGCCGCGACCGCTGCTCCTGGCCTCCTCAGATCCAAGCAGAATGTGGTTGAGCGCAGTCGATCACAGAAACACACGGAAGAGCACTGCAAAGCACGAAAGTCGTAGTAGCCTCTCCTAACCTAGCCAAACGTAACATAACTAAACGTACCCTAACCCAACCTAACATGGCGAGACCATAATTGCTGGCATCCACAGGGACGAAGAGAGCGCACTGTAGCACAGTAGTGCGTAGTAGTCCACAGCATGGCAGTGAATAGCACAAAAGTTCAAGATATCCCGCCCTAAACAATCCTAACCTAACATATCCAAGCGTAGCATGACTTACCATAGCGTGCGGCGACCACTGCTCCTGGACTCCCCATAGCCAAGCAGAGTATGGTAGAGTACAATAAATCACAGGATTCCACCGGATAGTAGTGTATAGAGCGAAAGTCGGAGCTATCCTGACCAAACTTATCCTAACCTGACCGAAGCAAACGTCACCTAACACAGCCTAGCGTGCCACGAACACTATTGCTGGCCTCCCCACACCAAAGCAGAACATCGTAGAGGGAGTAGAGTGCAGAAACGCATAGAATCGCAGAATATGGCAGAAAAATCGAAAATAACCAAACCTAACCCAAGCTAGCGTAAACAACTCAAAAGTAGCGTAACTCAACATAATGTGCAGCGAACACTACTGCTGGACCCCCAGGAACAACCAGAATATAGTAGAATCCAGCAGTGAGCAGAAATTCGCCTTATAACAGTTTATACCACGGAGAAAAGGCTATCCAAGCCTAACCCAAACCAACATAACCTAACCCAAAGTAACCTATCTGAACCTAAGGTGCGGAGACCACTATTGCTGCCCACCGAGGGCACAGAAGAATATACCGGAGCACAGGAGGGTGCAGTAATCAGCCGCACTGCAGGGTAAGGCACAAGAGACAAAGATAACCGAACCCAACTTAACCCAACCCAAACTTACCAAATGTAGCCTAACTTAACCTAACTTGCGGAGACCACATTGGCTGGACACACAGAGCAAAGCAGAACATACTAGAGCGCTGTAGAGGGCAGAATTACACCAGAGAGAAGTGTATAGCACAAAAGCCAAACCTATCATAACCAAGCCTAGCCAAATCTAACCTAACCGAGCGTAACATGACTCAAAATAACGTGACGCGGCCACTATTCCTAGCGTCCCCAGAGACCAGCAGAGAGTGATAGTGCACAGTAGAGAGCAGTAGTACATAGAACAGCAGCTTGCAGCAGAATAGTCAAAGCTATTCTAAACTAACCCAACGCAGCCTAAACTAGCCGATAGTAATCTATCTCAACCTAACGTACAGCGACCGCTGCTGCTGGCCTCCACAGAGCCAAGCGGAGCAAATTAGAGGAGTGTAGTGTGCAGAAGTCCCTAGAATAGCAGCTTATAGCAGAAAATTCGTAGGCGCCATTCTTGACAAAATGTAACAAAATAACCTAACGTAGCATATATAAACCCAACGAGCCCACAATTGGCTTCCCAATAGCCAAGCAGAGCGTACTAGGGCACTGTGGGGCGCACAAATGCACCCCATTGCAATGTACAGCGTGTCAAATGTAACATTATCAAACCCAAACAAACCTAACCTAACTGAAACTAACCAAGCTCAACTTATCGTGCCCAGTATTGCTGACATCCGCGCACCCAAGTAGAACGTATCAGGAGAGAGTGGGGCGCCAAAATAAATAGAGTCCCAGTGAAAAGCAGAAAACTCAAACCTGTCCAAGCCTAACCCAAGCTAACATATCCTAACCAAGCGTAGACTAACCCAACCTAACGTGCCGCGGCCAAGGTTACTGGACGCCCCAGGACCAAACAGAATATAGTAGAAACAAGCAGAGCGCAAAAATCCACCTAAGAGCAGCTTATACCGCGAAGGCAAAGCTATCAAAGGCTAAACCAAGCTATCGTAACATAACCGAGCGTAGCATAACTGAACCTAACATGCTGAGGCAGAGTATAGTAGAGTAGTGTAGAGCGCAGAAATCTACCGAATACCAGTTTATAGCACAAAAGTTTAAGCTACCCTGTTCAAACTTAACGTAACTTAGAAATGCCAAACGTGACCTAACTGAACCCGACGTGCCTCGGCCACCATTGGTGGTCTCCCAAGGAACGAGCACAGAATAGCAGAGAAATGAAGAGTGCAGACATCCGCCGTATAGCAGTGTGCAGCACAAAAGTCAAAGCTAGCCACCCTTTACCTAGCCAAACGTAACATAACCGAACGTAATCCAACTCAGCCTAAGGTACGGAGACCACCATCGATGACCTCCCCAGAGTCAAGCAGAAAATATTAGAGCACAGTAGAGGCCAGAAATCCACCTAATGTCAGTGTACAGCACAAACGTTATTTCTAGCCGAACCAGACATAACCAAGCCTAGACGTGACGTGACCTCTATTGCTGCGCTCCCAAGAGCCAAGCAGAATGTACTAGAGTACGGTAGAGCGCAGACATCCACCGCATTGCGGTCCATAGCTCAAAAGTAGAAGATGACACGTCCTAGCCTAACCAAACGTAACGTAGACAAGCGTAACCTAACTAAACCCGACCTGCCGAGACCACTGTTGCTGCCCTCCCCAGGGCCAAGCAGAAATGGTAGAACACAGTAGAGCGCAGGTGTCCACCAAGTAAACCTAACGTGACCCAACCGAGCGTAAGCTGAATAATCACGACGTGCCGAGACCACTGTTGCTGGCCTCCGCAGGGCCAAGCAGAACGTGTGGGAGGAGAGTAGATCGCAGAAATCCGTATAATCGCAGGGTATAGCACAAAAGGCGAAGTTATTCTGGCCTAATCTAACCAAACGTAACATAATCATACGATGCATTACTCAACCTAACGTGCGGAGACGATTATTGCTGGCCTCCACAGATCCAAGTAGAGCACATTAGAGCTCAGCTGAGGGCAGAAATCCACCGAATATTGGTGTATGGCACAAGAGTCAAACCTGCCCTAGCCTAATCTAACCGAACCCACCATAACCCACCTAACTCCAAGTAACCTCCATACAATTGTTGCTGACCTCCACACAAACAAGCAGAATATACCAGAGCACAGCTGATCACAGACACAGGAAGCGTTGCAGCGCAAAGCACAAGAGTAAAGATAACCTAGCCCAGCCTGGCCAAACATGAACCACCCAAACGTAGCCTAACACAGCATAAGGTGCCGATGCCACTATTGCGCTCTGTAGCAGGACATGTCAGATCACGGTTGAGCGCAGACGTCCGCCGAATATCAGTGAATAGCACAAAAGTCAAAGCTATCCTCTACTAGTCTCACCAAACCTAACATAACCAAACGTAGTCTAATCAAACCTAACGTGTCTAGACAGACATCTATTTCTGGCCTCTCCAACACCAAGAGGATCATATTAGAGGAGAGTAAAACGCAGGATTCCACACAACGGCAGCGAGAAAAGTCAAATACATCCCCACTTGACCCAAATTATCCGAACCTGACCAAACGTAACCTAGCTCAAACTCATCTGTCGGGACCACTATTGCCGGCCTCTCCTGAGCCCAGTAGAGCATATTAGAGCACAGTAGAGCGCACAAGCCCTCCGGATTGCAGTGCACAGCGCAAAAGTCGAAGCTAACCTTTCAGGACCTAACCAAACGTATCATAAGCAAACGTAGCCTAACTGAAACTAACGTGCCGTGACTACTGTTGCCCTCCTGCGCAGTGCCAAGCAGAATATACTCGGGCACGGCGGAGATCAGGAATCAGCAGCACTGCAGTTCATATCACAGAAGTCAAGGGTATAATGACCAAACCTACCACAACCTAATCTAACCAAACGTAACATAACTCAACCTAACGTGCGGCGACCAATATTGCAGACGTCCCCATGGAAAAGCAGAATATTACAGGTCACAGTAGATCGCAGAAGTCCGTAGAATAGCAGTGTTGGGCACACAAGTCAAAGCCAGTCTAACATAACCCAACCTATCCTAACGTTACCAAACGTAACCTAACTCAACCTGACATTACGCGACTAGTATTGCTGGCATCCACAGAGCCCAGCAAAGCATTATAGGGCGCATAAATCCATAGAATCCCAATGTATAGCAGAACAGGCAAAGCTATCCAAACATAACCCAAATCGACATAACCTAACGGAATGTACAATAACTTAACGTGACTTGCCGCGACCGCTATTGCTGGTCAACCCAGGCCCAAGCATTTCTTATTTGAGCACAGTAGAAGGCAACAATCCTACAAACAGCAGTGTATATAACTAATGCCAACGAAATACTGACATAGTTTAACCTAACCTAAAATAACCAAACGTAACGTGACCGAACCTAAAGTGCCGAGGCCATAACTGCTGTCCTCCTCAAAGCAAAGCAGAAAATACTACAGCACAATAGATCGCAGGAAGCCACCGCATTGAAATGAATAGCGCAAAAGTCAAAGATGCCGTGGCGAAACCTAACCTAACGTAACGTAACCCGAACTATCGTGCTGCCACCACAATTGCTGGCATCCCCAGAGCCAAGCAGAGCATATTAGAGCCATGTAGAGAGCAGAAATGCACTGAATAGCAATGTATAACAGAAAAGTCAATGCTATCCTCTTCTAACCTAGCCAATCCTAACAGAACCAAACGTAACCTAACTCAAACTAACGTGCCGCGACGATTATTACTGGCCTCCCCGGAGACTGGCATAGTATAGTGGAGCAACGCAGAGCGCAGAAATTCTCCGAAGAGCAGTGTATGGCACAAAAGTCAAAGCTATACCGTCCTAACCTCTCCTAACGTGACACAACGGAACGTAACATAACTTAACCTATCGCGCCGAGACCACTATAGCATGCTTCCCCGAAGCCAAGCTGTATACACGAGAGCACAGCAGAGCGCAGGAAGCTACCATGTAGTAGTGTATAGCACGAAAGTCAAAGATATCCTAACCTAACTTAACATAACTGCACCTAACCGAACATAGAATGGCTAAATCTGACGATCCGAGACCTCTATTGCTGGCCTCCACAGAGCCAAGCAGAACGTGTTAGAACAAAGTGGAGAGCAGATATGTACCGAATGGCCGTGTACAGCACAGAAGTCGAAGCTATGCCAACCTAACCTGACCCAACCTAACCTAACCAAACGTAGCGTAACTCAACGAATCGAGCCGATGCCGCTATTGCTGTTTTTCGCAGAGCCAAGCCGACCAAGCAGAGCATATAAGAGCACAGTCTGGAGCAGAAATCCGACGAGTCGAAGTGTATAACAGAAGCGTCAGAACCATCATAAGCAAACCGAACCTACCTAGCCTAACCAATCGTAACCTAACTCAACCTATCGTGTCACTGTCACTAATGCTGCCCACCTCAGGGAGGAGCAGAGTATAATACGGCAATGTAAAGCGCAGAAATGCTTCGAATGGCATTGCTTGGCACAAATGTCACAGCTGTCCACTCCTAACGTAACCAATCGTAACATACCCAAGCGTTACATAACTCAACCTTACCTGCCGCGACCGCTGTTGCTGGCCTCACCGGTCAGGCGGAACATATTATAGGAGTTGGGACCGCCGAAAGGCACAAAATCGTAGGGTACAGCAGAAAAGTAAAAGCTATCCAAACCGGAACCAAGCAAACGTTTCACAGCCAAACGTGACCTAACACAACGTTACCTGCCGCGACCACAATTTCCGGCCTCCACAGTGCCAAGCAGTGCATACTAGAGCAGTGTAGCGCGCAGAAATCCACCGCATAGTAGTGTACAGCACAAAAGAGAAAGATATCCTACATAACCCAGACAAGCCTAACCTAACCAAACGTAACCTAGCCCTACCTAATGCACCGCGGTCGCTATTTCTGACCTCCACTAAGTCGAGAAGGGTAGAGAAGAGCAATGTATGGCACAGACATGCAGCGAATGGCAGCGTATTTCACAAAAGTCGAAGCAATCCTATCCTAACCTGTCAAAACGTAATAAAACCAATCGTAACATAACTTAACGTTATCTGCCGAGACCACTATAGCTGGCATCCCTGAGCCAAGCAGATGATATTATAGCTCAGTAGAGCGCAGAAATCCACCGAATAGCAGTGTGTAGCATGAAAGTCGGCTCTGTCCTATCCTGACCTATCCAAACGTAACCTAACCCAAGCTAACTTGCCGTGACCACTATTGCTGGCACCGGCAGAGCCGCGCAGAATATGCTACAGCGCAGCAGATCGTAGAAATGGACGGCATTGCTCTGCACAGCACAAAAGACGATGACAACCTGACCAAACATAATCTAACCTAACCTAACCAAACGTAACTTGCCGCTATCACTATTATGTTACATTTGGGTGGTTAGGTTAGGTATATTTCGGTTAGGATAGTCATGACCCTCGTCTATACACTGTGTTTCTATGGATTTCTGAAATCTGCTGTCCCCTATCGTGTGCTGCATGGCTCTGTGGTGGTCAGCAGTAGTGGTCACGGCACCAAACGTTGAGGTAAGTTGCGTTTGGCTATGATAAGCTTTGCTACGTTAGGATAGCGTAGCATTGACTTCTTTGCTATGCACTGCTTCTCTGGGAGTTTCTGCACACTACTGCGCTCTAATATTTTCTACTTGTCTCTAGGGAGGTCAGAAATTGCCGTCTCGGCACGTTAGGTTGTTTTCGGTTTCGTATGGCTAGTTAAGGTTACGCTATGTTCGATTAGGACAGCTTCGACTTCCGTGCTATACACCGTTATTCGACAGGAACCTGCACTCGTCTGTTCTCTACAACATTCTGCTTGGCCCTGGTGCGGCCGGCAATAGTGGCCGCGGCACTTTATATTGAGGTATGTTTCGTTTGGATAGGTTACGTTGGTGTGGATTAGGTTGGGTAGCTCTGACTTTTCCTTTCGACGCTGATATTGTATGGATTTTTGCGCCCTGCTCTCCTCTAATATGTTCTGCTCGGCTATAGGGAGGCCAGCAATTATGGTCCCGGCTCGTTACGCTGAGGTAGGCTACGTTTGTTTAAGTTACCCTAGCTTGGGTGAGTCATTGCACTGGCAGCACTGACTTTTTTTTTTCCCTACACACTGCTATCCTATGGACTACTGCGCTCAAAAGTGCTCTATCTTATTCTGCCTTTCTCTGGTGACGCCGGGAATAATGGTCACGGCACCTTAGGTTGTGTTATATTACGTATGTTTAGGTTGGGTTTGGCTATGCTTGGTCGCAATATCGCCGACATTTGTGCTATACTCTGATATTCTGTGGATTTCTGTGCTCTAATATATTCTGCTTCGATATGGGAGGCCAGTAGTAGTGGTCTTGGCATGCTAGGTACAGTTACGATACGTTCGGTTACGTTAAGTTAAGACAGGTTATGTAAGGATATATTTTTCCTTCTTGCTATACACAGGAGTGCTGTCGACTACAGTACGCTATTGTGCTCTATTATGCTCTGCTTCCCTCTGAGAATTCCAGCAATATTTGTCTCGGCACATTAGGTTCAGTTATGTTACGTTCAGGTATGTTACGCTTTGTTTGGTTAGGACAGGATGTCTACGACTTTTGTGCTGTGCACTGCTATTCGGAATATTCCTGCAGTATACGTTGCCATACTATACTCCGCTCGGATCTCGGACGGCCATAAATAGCGGTCGTGGCTCATTACGTTGTGTTAGTTTGCGTTTTGTTAAGTTAGGTTGGGTTACGCTTGGTTTGGCTAGCTTAGGCTTTCGTGCTATACGCAGATATTCGGTGGATTGCTACCCTCAAATTTGCTCTGCTCTAGTCTGCTAGACCCTGGGGAGGACGAAAACAGTGGTTGCGGCACGTTACGCTTCGTTTCGCTTCGTTGGATTAGGTTATGTTGGTTTGGGTTTGGTTCGGATCCCATTGACTTTTCTGCTGTACGCTGCGATTCTATGTATTTCTGCGCTCCACTCTCCTCTATTACGCTCTGCAAGGCTCTGTGGAGGCCAGCAATACTGGTCGCGGCACGTTAGGTTGTGTTAAATTCCGTTTTGCTTGTTTTGGTTACGTTGGGTTAGGTAAGGATAGCTTTGACATATGTGCCCATCAGTGGTATGCTATGGACTTCTGTGTTCTTCTGCGCTGTATCGTATCCTGCTCGTCTCTGGGGAAGCCGGCATTAGTGTTCGCCACCCGTTAGGCTTAGTAACTCTAAGCATGGTTAGGTTGGGCTAGGTCCGGCTAAGTATAAGTATCTTTGACTTTGTGATGTATATTGCTATTTGATGGCTTTCGGCGCTCTACTTCGTTGTACTATACTCTGCTCGGCTCTAGGGAGGTCAGCAGAAGCGGTCACAGCACGATATGTTGTGTTTTGCTACGTTTGGTAATTCTACGATTGGTCAGGTTAGGATGTGATAGATTTGACTTTTGTGCTATACACCGAAGTTCGGCGGATTTCTACGCCCTACATTGCTCTACTATGCTCTGCTCGGCTCTATTTAGTTTATGTTAGCTCTGGCTAGGTTTAGATTGCTTTGACTTTCGTGGTATAGACTGTTGTTCGGCGGGTTTCTGCGCTCTACTGCGTTCTAGCATGTTTTGCTTGGTTCTGGGGAGGCCAGCAATAATGTTCCCGGCTCGTAAGGTTGAGATAGGCAACTTTTGTTTATGTTTCATTTGGCAAGGTTAGGATAGGATAGCTTTGACATTTACGATAAACACCGATATTCGGCGGATTTCTATTACTACTCTGCTCTAGTATATTCTGCTTGTCTCTGGGGTAGCCAGCAGTATTGGTCTTGGCACGTTAGTCTGAGTTATGATGCGTTCGGTTATGTTACGTTTGGTTGGGTTAGGACGGGGTAGCTTTGACTTTTGGGCTATAAGATGCTTTTCGGTTGACATCTGCGCTGTACAATGCACTACTATACTGCACTACTATAGTATATTTTAGGTTAGGTTATGTTTGGTTAGGATAGTTTTGACTTTCGTGCTGTACACAGACATTTGGTGAATTCCTGCCCTCTGCTGTGATCTAATACGCCCTGCTTTGCTCTGCAGAGGCCAGAAATAGTGGCCGAGGCAAGTTAGGTATAGTTACGTAACGTTTGGTTAGATTACGTTAGCATTGGTTCGGTTTGGATAGCTTTGACCCTTCTGCTATTCACTCCCATTCTACTGACTTAAGCACCTCACTCTACTCCAATATGTTCTGCTTGGCGACGAGGAGGCCAGCAATAGTGGTATATGCACGATAGGTTTTTTTATGTCAAGTTTAGTTATGTTACGTTTGGTTCGGACAGGATAGAATAACTTTGAATTTTGCGCCATACGCCGCTATCCTTAGGATTTCGGCTCTCTTTGTTGCTCTACTGTACTCCACTCGACTGTGGGTGGCCAGCAAAGGTGTTCGTTGCACGATAGGCTTTGATAGGTTATGTCTGGCTATGTTAGGCCAGGTTGGGTTTGGTTAGGATGGCTATGAGCTTTGTGCTATAAACTGCTATTCGGTGTATTTGTGCGCTCCACTGTGCTCTGATATGTTCCGCTTGGCTCTTGGGAGGTCAGCAATAGATGTCTCGGCCTGTTAAGTTTAGTCTCTCTACGCTCGGTTAGGTTAGGTTAGGGCTGGTTCTGGTAGGAAGACTCTGACTTATGTGCTATACACTGCTATTCGGTGGATCTCTGCGTTCCTGATAACTCTAGTATGCTCCGCTCGAATCTGGGGTTGCCAGCAGTAGTGGTCGTGGCACGTTAAACCGAGATAGGCCATGTTCAGTAAGGATATGTACGGCTCGGTTTGGCTAGGATAGCCTTGACTTTCGTGCTCTGTCCTGACATTCGGTAGATTCCTGCCATCTACCGTACTCTACCCTAATCTGCTAATACCTGTGGATGCCATCAATAGCGTTCGCTGCACATTACGTTGAGTTTGGCTGCGTTTGGTTGTGATTCGTTTGTCTGGGTTGGGTTTGATTAGATGCGACTTTCGTGGTATACACTGGTGTTCCGCGGATTCCTGTGCTCTACTGTGCTCCAGTGTATTCTGCTTGGCTCTCGGGTGGCAAGCAATAGTGGTCTCGGCACGTTAGGTTGAGTTAGGCTACATTTGGTTATTTACGTTTGGTTAGGTTAGGACATGGTAGCTCTGACTATTGTGCTATGCGCAGCGATTATATGGATTTCTGCGCTCTACTCTCCTCTAATGTGCTCTGCTTTGCAGCAATAATGGTCTCCGCATATTGGGATGAGTTATTTTACTTTCGGTTACGTTACGTTTTGTTAGGTTAGGATGGGATGGTAATACTTTTGTGCTATACGCTGGTTTTCGGTGAATATCTGCGTCCTAGCTCTGCTCTAATATGCTCTGCTTGGCTGTGTGGAGTCCAGCAATACTGAAAGCGTTACGTTAGGTTTAGTTAGATTACGTTTGGTTAGGCATGGTTGGGTTGGGGCAGAGTAGGAGAGCTATGACTCTTCTGCTATACACTGCGCATTTATGCCTTTCTGCGCAATACATTACACTAACATTCCCTGCTTGTCTCTGCTGGGGCAAGCTGTAGTGTTCGCGGCACGGTTGGTTCAGCTAGGTTACGTACGTTTATGTTGCGGTAGTTTGGGATAGTAGGGGACAGCTTTGTCTCTTGTGCCATACACTGCATTTCGTAGGATTTCTGCGCCCTACAGTGCTCTAATATTTTGAGCTTGGTTCTGGAAGAGCCACGAATGGTCTCGGCACTTCATGTTGCGTTAGGCTACATTTGATTAGGTTAGGTTTGGCCTGGTTATGTCAGGATATCTCTGAATTTTGTGCTTTACGCTGCAAAACGGCGACCTTCGGCAGTCTGCTTTTGTCTTGTATATTCTGCTTCACCTTGCGAGGTCAGCAACAGTGGTGTAGGCACGTTTGATTGTGTTACGTACACTTGGTTATGTAATGATTGGTTCGGTAAGGCCAGGATAGCTTTGACATTTGCGCTGTACACAGTTATTCTGTCGATTTCTGTACTTTACTGCGATCTAGTGTCTTCTGCTGGGCCTGGAGGTGTCAGGAGTAGTTTTCTATGCACGTCAAGTTGAGTTAGGTTACGTTCGGTTATGTTATGCTTGATCAGGTTTGGCAATGATATCATTGACTTTTGTACCGTACGCTGCTAGTCGGTGGTTTTCTTCGGCTTATTGTGCCCTATTATGCTCTGGTGGGCTCTGCTGCGGCCAGCAATAGTTGTCGCGTCACGTTAGGTTGAGGCAGATTGCGTTTGGTTACGTTAGGCTACGTTGGGTTAGGTTAGGAAAGTTTGGGCTCTTGTGCGGCACACAGCTATACTATGGACTGCTGCTCCCTGCAGTGCTCCATCACACGCCGCTTTGCTTTCGTGAGGCCAGTAATAGTGATCGTGACGCTGCAGGTTTTGTAAGGTTACGTTTGGCTATGCCAGCATCGGCAAAGTTTGGTCAGTTGAATTTGACTTTTGTGCTATGTACTACTGTGCGTTGTATTTCTGTGCTCTACTGTGCTCTAGTATTTTCTGCTTGGCACGGGGGCGTGAGGAACAGTGGCCTCGGCTCGTTAGGTTTAGTTAGTCCACGTTTGATTAGCTTAGGTTAGGTAATGCTAGGTATAGACATATTTGACTTTTGTGATATAGACTGCTTTTTGGCGGATTTCTTCTTTCTACTGCGCTCTAATATGTTCAACATGGCTCTTGGGAGGCCAGCAATAATTGTCTCGGCGCGTTAAGCTGAGATATGCTACGATTGCTTTTGACAGGTTTGGCTATGCTAAGACAGAGTAGCTTAGACTTCTCTGCGATATACTGCCATTCGATGGACTTCAGCGTTCTACTGTGCTCTAATATGTTCTGCTTGGCTCTCGTGGGGCCAGTAGTAGTGGTCTCTGCACGCTAGGCTGTGTTATATTACGTTGCGATGGGACAGGTTTGGAAGGCTCTGTTTGGACTTCTTTGACTTTTGTGCCGTACACTGTTATTCGGTGGATTTATGCGCTCTACATTGCTCTACTATACAATGCTCGTCTCCGGCAGGCGAGAAATTAACGTCGTGGAACGTTAGGTTGCGTTAGGTTATGTTTGGCTAGGTTAAGTAGGGGTATGTGTGGCCAGGATAGCTTTGACCTTTGTGCTATACACTGCTTTTCTGTCGATTTCTGTTATATAATGTGCTCTACTGTATTCTGCTTGGCTCTGGGGATGCCAGCAGCAGCGGTGGCGGCAGGATGTGTTGATCTGTGCTTCGTTCGGTTAGTTTAGGTTAGGTCTGGTTAGGTCTGGATATCTTCGACCTTTGTGCTATACACTGCTATTCGGTGTATTTACGCTCTCTGCATCGCTCTTCTACGCTCTGCTCGACTCTGGGGAGGCGTGCAATGATCGTGGCACGTTAGGTTGAGTTAGGTTATGATTGGTTAGGTTTGGCTAATTTTAATTTCGTTAGAGTGGCATTGACTTTTGTGATACACCCTGCTTTTAGCTGTATTTCTGTGATCTGCCGTGCTGTAATGCATTCAGATTGGATTTGGGGAGGGCAGGAGCAGTGTTCGCGGCACGTCATATTGAGTTATGGTACGTCTGGTTTGGTTAGGATAGGTCAGGTTAGGTTAGAGTTTCTACGGCTTCCGTGCTTCCGTGCGCTCTGCTGTGCTGTAGTACATTCTGCTTCTCTCTGTGGAGGCTACCAATAGTTGCCCTGTCATATTGGGTTGTGTTCGGCCGCGTTGGGATATGTTACGTTTGGCTAGTATAGCCTACCTCGAATTTGGTGCTATTCACTGCTTCTCGGTGGTTTTCTTCGCTCTAACGAGATGTAATTTTCTCTGCTTCGGTCTGCGGAGACATACAATACTGGTCTCGTCACGATATGTCGAGTTACACTACGTTTGGTTACACTACAATACTCTGCTTGGACCTGGGAGCCGAGGAATAATGTTTGCGGCACGTTATGATGTGTTAGGCCTCGTGTTGCTTGGTTATGTTGGCTTGAATTAGGGTTGGATAGCCATCACTTTTGCGCTATACACCTCGATTCTATGGATTTCTGTGCTATACTCTCCTCTAAAATGCTCCAATCGACTCTGACGGTGCCAGCGATACTGGCCGCGGCACGTCAGGTTCAGTCATATTGCGTTCGGTTAGGTTAGGCCAGTCGGGTTAGGTTAGGGTACCTCTGACCTTTGTGCTCAACACTGCCATGCTATGGACTTCTGCACTCTACTGTGCTCTATCATATTCTGCTCATCTCTGTGTGCGCCAGCAATAGTGGTAGCGGAATGTTAGTTTGTGTTATATTGCGTTTGGTTATTTTCTGTTAGGTTAGGTTTGGTTGTGACGCCTTTGCCTTTTTAGCTGCGTACCGCTGGTCGGTGGACTTCTGCGCTCTACTGTGCTCTAATATGTTCAGCTTGGTTCCGGGGAGGCCAGCAATAGCGGTCTCGGGACGGTATGTTGATATGCGCAACGTTCGTGTAGGTCATGTAAGCAATGGTAAGGTTTGGATAACATACACTTTTCTTCTGTACACTGCGATTATATGGATTGCTGCGATCTTCCTTCATCTACTATGCTCAGCTTGGCTTCGAGGATTACAGAAATACTGGTCGCTGCACGTCAGGTTGGAATAGATTGCGTTCGGTTTTTTTAGAGTAGGTTGGGTATGATTAGAGTACCTTTGACTCTTGTTCTCAATACTGCTATACCATGGTCATCTGGACTATATTGTGCTGTATGATATTCCGCTTGTCTCTGTGTGCGCCAGCAACAGTGACCGCGGCTCGTTAGTTTGTGTTATATTACGCCTGGTTATGTTAGGTTATGTTAGGTTTGGTTAGGATATTTCTGAATGTTGTGCTATACTCAGCTATTCGGTGGATCTCTGTGCTCTACTGTGCCCTAATATGCTCTGCTTGGCTCTGGGAAGGCCAGCAATAGTTGTCTGGGCAAGTTATGTTGAGTTATGCTACGTTTGGTTAAGTTACGTTCGTCCATGTTTGGTCATGATTGCTTTGAGTTTTGTGCTATAGACTGCGATTCGACTTGTTTCTGCGTCCTATATTGCTCTACTGTACTCCGCTCTATTCTCGGGAGGCCAGCAAATGTGGTCGCGGCGCATTAGGTTGTGTTTGGTTACGTTTGGTTAGTTTCGGTTGTGATAGTTATGGTTAGGGTAGCACTGATCTTCGTGCTATACTCCGTTGTTCGGTGGATTTATGTGCCCTACTGCCCTCTTCTGTAACCATCTCTGCCCTGAGTAGGCCAAAAACGGTGGTTGCGGCACGTCACGTTGAGTTTGGCTACGCTTGGTTAGGTTATGTCAATTTGGCTTCCGTTTGGGCTTCTTTGACTCCTCTGCTGTACACTGCGATTTTATGGATTTCTACGATCTACTGTAGTCTAACATGTTCTCTTCGGCTCTGGGGAGGCTAACATTGTTGGTCGCTGCGAGTTAAGTTGAGTTATGTTGCGCTTGTGCATGCTACGTTTGGTTATGTTAGGATAGGGTTGCATTGACTACCGTGCTATAAACTTCAGCACAGCGCATTTCTGCGCCCTGGTGTGCTCTTATGTGCTCTCCTCTGCTCTAGGGAAGCCAGCATTAGTGGTCCCGCCTCGTTAGGGTGAGATACGCTGCGATCGGTTAGATCGCGCTGGTTTCGTTTAGTTAAGCATAGGTTTTGCTTCCGTTATATAGACTGTCATTCGTTGGGCATCTGCGTCCTTCTGTGCTGTACTTGATCCTGCTCGGCTCTTGGGAAATCGGCAATATTAATCTCGGCACGTCAGGTTGCGTCAGGCTACGTTTCGTTATGTTAGGTCAAGTCCGGTTAGGTTAGCGTACCTTCGACGTTTCTGCTTTACAATGTAACGCGGCGGATTTCTGCGCTCTACTGTGCTCTAGTATCTTCAACTCGGCTCTGAGGAGGTCAGTAATGGTGGTCCATGCATGATAGGTAGAGTTAGGTTACGTTTGGGTATGTTACGTTAGCATTGGTTAGGTTTGGACAGTGTCGACTTTTCCAGTGTACACATCGTTTCTGTGGATTTCTGCGCTCTACACTGCTCTCTTATGCTCGGCTCGGCTCTGTGGAGTCCAGTAACACTTGTCGCTTCACGTTAGTTTAAGATAGATTACATTTGGTTGTGTTGGGTTGTGTTCGATCTGGTCAGGGTAGCTTCGACTACCGAGCTCATCACAGACATACTATGAACTTCTACACTCTGCTGCGCTCTACCATATTCCGCTTGCCTATATGTGCGTGAGCAATTGTGGTCTCGGCACGTTGGTTTGTGTTATGTTATGTTAGGTTTGGTCAGGATTACTGTGACTCTTGCGCTATACACTGCTATTCGGTTCGTTTCTACGCTCTACTGCGCTGCAATACTTTCTGATTGTCTCTGGGGAGGATGGAAATGGTGGTGCCTGCTCGTGAGGTTTAGTTGTTCTACGTTCGGTTTGGCTACGTTAGGCAAGGTTTGGTTAGGATATCTTCGGCTGTTGTGCCATACATTGCTATTTGGCGGCTTCCTGCGGTCACCTGTGCTCTACTAAATTCTGCTTGGCCCTGGGGGTGCAGCAATAGTGGTCGCGGCTAGTTACGTTGTGTTTTTCTACGCTTCGTTAGGTTACGTTTGTTTCGGTTTTGTTTAGATAGCTTCGACCTTTCTGATCTACTCTGCGATTCTATGGATTTCTGCGCTACACACTCCACTAACATGCACTGTTTGCCCTTTGGAGGTCAGATGAAGCGGCCGCAGCGCGTTTGGTTGTGTTTCGTTACGCTTTTTATGCTGGGTTTTATTTGCTTTAGGTTATGATATCATTAAATTTTGCACACTAGACTGCAATGCGCTCGATACCTACGCCCTACTGTGTTCGAGTATGCTCTGCGCAGATCCGGGGATGCCGGAAATTGTGGTCTCGGCAAGTTAGGTTGGAATAGGCTACGTTTGGAAGGGTTACGTTTGCTCTGGTTAGGTTTTGATGCATTCGTCCTTTCTACTACACACAGCGATTCGACGGATTTCTGTGCTCTACTTCCCTCTATTATTCTCTGCTTGCGCTGGATCCCTGCGATCTACTGTGCTCTAGTATATTCTGCTTCGCTCTGAGGAGGCCAGCAATTGTGGCCTCGGGGCGTTAGGTTGAGTTATGCAACGGTTGGGTATATTAAGTTTGGCTAGGATAGGATAATATAGCTTTGACTTTTGCATCATACACTGCGTTTCGGGAGTTTTCTGCGCTCTATTGTGCTCAAATATGCTCTGCTTCTATCTGGGGTGGCCAGCAATAATGGTTTCGGCACGTTGAGTTGAATTATGTTACGTTTGGTTACGTTACGATAGGTTAGGTTTGGTTAGGGCGGCTTCGACTATTGTGCTTTACACTGCAACGAGGCTGTTTTCTGCGCTCTAGTATGCTATATTATATTCTCCGCGGTTCTTCGGAGGTCTGCAACAGTTTACCCGGCCCAATATGTTTAGTTACTCTGCCTTCGATTAGGTCAGGTTGGGTCAGGTTATGTCAGGATATCGCTGACTTTTGCTATATACTTTGCCATTCGGTGAATTTCTGCGCCATACTGTGCACTAATACGATCTGATGAGCTTTGTGGAGGCCAGCAATGGTGGTCTCCGCGGGTGAGTTTGAGCTACGTTACATTTGGACAGGTTAGGTTCGTTTGTCAGGATAGCTATGACTTTTCTGTTATGCCCTGCCCTTCCTTGGGCTTCTGCGCTCTTCTCTCCTCTAATGTGATCTTCTTGGCGATAGCGATGTCAGCGAAAGCGTTCTAGATACGTTAGGTTGGATTGGGGTACGTTTGGTTAAGTTAGGTTTGGCCAGATCCGAATGGGATGACTTCGATTTTTGTGCTATACACTGATATTCGGTGGATTTCGGCGCTCGACATTACTCTATCACACTCTGCTTGGTTCCTGTGCGGCCAGCAACAGTGGCCGTGGCCTGTTACTTTGAGTTATGTTACGTTTGGTTACGTTCAGTTGGAAAGGTTTGGGTAGGATAGCTCTGACTTTCGTGTGTTACACTGTTATTCCGAGGTTTCCGGCGCTCTACAGTACTCTAAACTAATCTGCTTGGCCTTAGGAAGTCCAGCAATACTGGTCGCGGCAAGTTATATTGAGTTTGGCACGTTTGGTTCGGTTAGGTTATGGCATTCTAGGTAAGGGTATCCTTGAATATGGTAATTCACACTGCTGGGCGCCAGACTCCTGCGACCTATTGTGCTCTAGTGTATTATGCTTGGCTCTCGGAAGGCCAGTAACAGGGGTCTAAGGACGTTAGGTTGTGTTAGGTTACGGCTGGTCATGTTGTGTTTTGTTCGGATAGGCCAGGATAACTTTTACTTTTGTGCTCTACACTGCTATTCGGTTATCTTCTGCGCTCTACAGTGAACTAATATGTTCTGATGGGCTCTGGGGAAACCAGCTATTGTGGTCTCGGCACGTCATGTTGGGATAGGCTACGTTTTGTTGGGTAATGTTGTGTCAGGGCAAGCTAGGATATCTTCGATTTTTGTGCAATACACAGCAATGCGTCATATTTCTGCGCTCTACTGTGCTACAGTACATTCTGCTTGGCTCTGTGGAGGCAAGCAATAGCGGCCGCGGGATGTTAGGTTTAGTTATGTTATGTTCGGTAACGTTGCGACTGGTTAGGTTAGAACAGGATGGCCTCGACTTTTGTGCTCTGCACTACTATTCGGTTGTTTTCTGCGACCTACAGTGCCCTAATGTGTTCCGCTTGCCACTGGAGAAGCCAACAATAGCGCTGCCGGCACATCATATTGAGTTAGGCTACGTTTGGCTAGGGTAACGCTTACTTTTGCGTTTTACACGGCTTTCCGGAGGATTTCTGCTCTGTAGGATGCTCTACAAGCCACTGCTTAGTTCTGGGGAGGCCAGAAATGGTCTTCGTGACATGTGTGCTTGAGGCAGGTTACGTTTTGTGAGGTTAGGTTAGGTAAAACTTGGTTCGGATGGCTTCGACTCTTGTGCTGTTCATTAATAATCGGTGGATTCCTGCGCTCTACTCTGCGCTAGTATATTCTGCTTGGCTGTGGAGAGTCCAGCAGTGGAGGCCTCAGCACGTTAGGCTGAGATAGGCTGCGTACGGTTATTTACGCTTGGTTGTGTTAGGATAAGGTGGCTTTGACTACTCTGCTATGCACTGCGATTGTATGAATTGCTGCACTCCACTCACCTCTAACATATTCCGCCTGGCTCTGAGAAGGGCAGCAATGGTGGTCTCGGCACGATAGTATGAGTTACGCTACGTTGGGTTATGCTTGGTTAGTTTAGGAGAGGGTATGTTTGAGTTTTGTGCTGTATACTGCTATTCGCTGGATTACTGCGCTCTACATTGCTCCACTATACTCCACTCGTGTCTCTGGACGCCAGAAATGGTGGTCGTGGCGCGCTAGGCTAGATTAGCTTACGCTTGGTTACTTTCGGTTAGGTTATGTTTGGTTATGGTAGCTATGACTTTAGTGCTATACACTTCCTTTCGGTGGATTCCTGCGCTCTGCTGTGCTCTATTGTGGTCTGCTTTTCTCTGTGGTTGCCAGTAATAGTGGTGTCGTCTCGTACTGCTAACTTATTCTACGTTTGGCTAGGTTAGGTTACGAAAGGTTTGGTTAGAGTTGCTCTGACTTTTGCGCCATGCACTGCTGTTCGGTGGATTTCTGCGCTCTACTGTGATCTAATATATTCTGCGTGGCACTGCAGAGTACACCAATATTGGGCTTCGCACGTTAGGTGGTGTTAGATTGCGTTTCGTTACGTTGCACTTGCATAGTTTTGGACACGATAGATCTGTCTTTTGTGCTATACACTGCTGCTAGGTGGATTTCTGCGCTCTACTGTGCTCTATTATACTATGCTCGACTCTGGCGTGGCCAGCATTTGTGGTCGCTGCACGTTAGGTTGAGTGTGGATACGATTGTGTGTGCCACGATTGGTTAGGATAGGAGAAGGTAGCTCTTACCTTTGTGCCATACACTACCATTCGGTGGATTTCTGCCATTCACTATGCACTAGTATGTTCAGCTTGGATCTGCGAAAGGCAGCATTAGTGTTATTTGCACGTCATGCTGAGTTAGGTTAGGTTAGGTTAGGTTGGGTTAGGTTAGTTTAGGTTGGGTTAGTTAGGCGATGTCAGGCTATGTGATCATATCTTTGAGTTTTGTGCTTTGCTCTGCAGTGCTGTGGATTTCTTCGCTCTACTGTGCACCGTTGTATTCTGATTGGCTCAGAGGAGGTTAGCAATAATGGTCAAGGCAAGTTAGGTCGAGCTACGTTATGTTTGGCTATGTTATAGTTGGAAAGGTTAGGCTAGGATAACTTTGACACTTGCACTATAAGCAGCTGTTCGGTGGATTTTCGAGCACTACAATGATCTAATATGATCTGCTTTGCTTTGGGGAGGACGGCAATATTGGTCGCGGCGCGCTGGGCTGCATCTGTTTACACTTGGTTTTGTGGGGCTTGTTTGGGTTAGGTTAGGACGTCTTTGACTTTTGTACTGCACACGGTAATGAGGTAGACTTCGGCGATCTACTGTGCTCTAGTACGGACCGTTTGGCTCTGGGGAAGCCAGTAATAGTGATCTCGGCACATGAGGCTAATATACGATAAGTTTGGTAATGTTATGTTAGCTTTGGTTAGCTTTGGATAGCTCCGACTTTTCTGCTGCACGCTTCGATCTTATGGATTTCTGTGTTCTACTCTACTCTAACATACTCTGCTCGTCCACGTGGAGGCCAGTAATACTGGTCGCGGCTCGTTAGGTTTAGTCGGATTACGTTTGGATATGTTGGGTTTGGTTGGTTCAGGCTAGGGTAGCCTTGACTTTCTCGCCACAGACTGCTATTCGCTGGACTTCTGCGCCATACTCTTCACTACTATGCTCTGCTCGACTCTTAGGTGTCCAGCAATAGCGGTCGAGACAGTATATGTTGTGTTAAGTTACGTTCGGTTAGGATAGGCTTGTTTACGTTTGGTTAGGTTGTCTGTGGCTTTTGTGCCATACACTGCTGATCGGTAGGGTCCTGCGCTCCACTGTGCTCTACTTCGCTCTGCCTGGCTTTACGGAGGCCAGCAATGGTTGTCTCGGCACGTTAGTTTGAGATAGGTTACATTTGGTTATATTACGTTTGGTAACGTTAGCATACAATAGCTTTCACTTTGATGCTATACACTGCTGCTCCGTGGACTTCTGCGCACTGCACTGCTCTAATATTCTCTGCTTGGCTCTGAGGAGACTAGCAATAGTAGTCACGGCACGGTACGTTGTGTTATGCTACGTTTGGTTAGGTTTGCTTAGGGTAGGCTAGGTAACGTTATCTTTGACTTTTATGACATACACTGCCAGTCTAAGTGCTCCTGCGCTCTTCTCTACTCCAGTATGCCCTGAAGGGCGATGCCGAGGCATGGAATAGTGGTCTAGGCACGTCAGTTTGTGTTATCTCATGTTCGGTTAGGTTAGGATGGGCCAGGTTATGTTAAGATATTCTTGACTCTTGTGCTTTAGGCTCCAATGCCGCGAATTTCTGCCCCCTCCATTACTCTACTATATCCTGCTCAACTCTGGGGAGGACAGCAGTAGCTGTCGTGGAACGACATGTTGTGTTATGTTACATTTGGTTAGGCTACGTTTGTTTACGTTTGGTTAGGGTGGCTTCGGCCTTTGTGCTATGCACTGCTATTCGGTAGACTTCTGCGCTCTACTGAGCTCTATCATACTCTGCTTGTCTCTGTGGGTGCCAGGAATTGTGGTCTCGGCACGTTAGGCTGAGTTACGTTATGTTTGGTTAGGTTATGCTTGTTAGGGCCAGGTTTGGATAGCATTGGCTTTCTCAGCATAGATCGTTATTTGATGGATTCCTGAGACCTACTGTGCTCTACTACACACTGCCCAACTCTGGTAAGGCCGGCAGTAGTGGTCGCTGCATGTTAGGCTTAATTAAGTTACGTTTGAGTATGTAATGATTGGATATGTTAGGAGAGGGTAGCTTTGCTATTTATGCTGTACACTGCCATCCGGTGGATTTCGGCACACCACTTTGGTCTGATGTGAAAAGCTTGGCTCAGGGAAAGACAGCAATAGTTGCCTTGGCAGGTTGCACTGTGTTAGGAGACGTTCGGCTGCGTTAGGTTAGGCCAGGTTAGGTTAGGATATCTTTGACTTCTGTGATACACACTGAAACGCCGCGGATGTCTGTGATCTTCTGTGTTGTAATATATTTTGCTGGGCTCTGGGGAGGTCAGCAGTAGTTGTGTAGGACGGTTATGTGGTGTTACGTTATGTTTCGCTACACTATGTTTGATTAGGTTGGGCCAGAACAGCCTTGACTTGTGTGCTATACTCTACCGTTTGGTGGATGTCTACGCTCTACTGTGATGTAATTTGTTTTGCTTTGCTCTTGGGAGGGCAGAAACTGTGGTCGCTGCGCGTTAGGTGGAGTTAGGTTACGTAAGGTTAGGTTAGGTTCGCTTGGGTTAGAGTAGACTATCTTTGACTTTTGTGCCGTAGACTGAAATGCGGTGGATTTCTGCGCTCTGCTGTGTTCTAGTAGATTCCGCTTGGCTCTCGCGGTGTCAGTAATGGTGGCCTCGTTACGTTAGGTTGAGTCAGGTTACGTTTGGCTGCGTTATGATGGGATTTCTAAGCAGGGGCTAGCTAGCGCTTTTGCGCTGTACAATGCTACTCGGCAGATTTCTGCATTCTTCTGCGCTCTAGTATGTTCTGCTTGACTATGGAGTGGTCAGCAGTAGTGGTCTACGCGCGTTAGGTTTAGCTATGTTACGTTTGTTTATGTTAGGATTTGCTGGTTAGGATAGGATAACCCTGAATTTTATGCTGTACAATGCTATTCGATGCATCTCTGCGCTCTTAATTGCTCTACTATACACTGCTCGACTCTGAGGAGTCCTGCAAGGGTGGTCTCGGCACGTTAGGTTAAGATAGGTTGCGTTCGAATATGTTATGTTCGTTTGGGTCAGGTTGGACAGCTTTGTCTTCCTTGGTATATACTGTTATGCGGTGGACTCCTGCGATCTACAGTGCTCTAACAGACTCAGCTCAACTCTGAGGAGGCCAGCAATAGTGGCTGCTGCACGTTAGGTTTTGTTACGTTGCGTTCGGTTAGGCTAGGTTGGGCTGGGTTTGTTTGTAATGGATAAGACCTTTGTGATATACACTGCTATTCGCTGGATTTCTGCGCTCTACTCTGCTCTAATATGCTTTGCATGGCTCTCGAGATGCCCGCAATAGTGATCCCGGAACGTTAGGCTCAGTTAGGTTGCGTTTGACAAGGTTATGTTAGTTTGGGTTAGATTTGTACTGTTTTGACTTTCTTGGCATAGACTGCAATTCGTTGGATTTCTGCGCTCTTCTCTGCTCTAATATGCTTTGCATGGCTCTCGAGATGCCCGCAATAGTGATCCCGGAACGTTAGGCTCAGTTAGGTTGCGTTTGACAAGGTTATGTTAGTTTGGGTTAGATTTGTACTGTTTTGACTTTCTTGGCATAGACTGCAATTCGTTGGATTTCTGCGCTCTTCACTGCTCTACCATACTCTGCACGGCTCTGGGGATGCCAGCAATTGTGCTCGCTGCACGTGAGGTTGAGTTAGGTTACGCTGGGTTATATTATGCAACGATTGGTTAGGACAGGAGGGTATAGCTTTGGATATTGCGTTGTACACTGCCATTCGGCGGGCGCCTGCACCCTACTGTGCTCTAGCGTGTTCATCTTGGCTCTGGAGAGGACAGAAATGGTGGAGTTGGCACGCTACGTTTAGTTAGGCTACGTTCCTTTATGTTAGATTAGGTCAGGTTAGGTTAGTAAATCTTTGGCTTTTGTGCCTTACACTGCAATGTGTCGGATTTCTGCGCACTACTGTGCTCTGGTATATTCTGATTGGCCCTGTAAGTGTCAGCAGTAATGGTCTAGGCACTTTAGGTTGATTTATGTTACGTTTCGTCCAGTTAGGTTGGGACATTTTTTGTCAGGATATCAATGACTCTTGTGCCGTTCGCTGCAGTGCGTTCTATTTCTACGCTCTATTGAGCTCTAGCTTATTCTGCATGGCTATCCGCAGGACAGCAATATTTGCCTCGCAATACCACAATTTCTCGGATCCCGAGAGACGAACAGAGTACAGTGGAGCAATGCAGAGCCAGGAATACACCGAATAGCAGCGTACAGCACAAAAGTCAAAACTACTACTCCTCAACATATTCAAACGTAATATAGCCGAACGTAGCATAACTTAACGTAACGAGCCTAGACCACTATCGCTGGCCTCTCCAGAGTCATGTAGAATATACTTAGGCATAGTAGAGCTCAGAAAGCCACCAAATGTCAGTGTGTAGCACAAAGGTCATAGATATTCTAACCTAACCTGACTTAACCTAACCTAACCAAGCTTAGAATAACACACCATGACGAGACGAGACCTCTATTTCAGGCCTCCCCAGAGCCAAGCAGTACATGCAAGAGAACAGTAGAGTGCAGAAACCCGCCGAACAACGGTCTACACCACGAAAGTCAAAGCAATCCAAACCTAGCCAGAGCTAACATATCCTAACGAAACGTATCCTGTCTCAACCTATCGCACAGAGACCACTATTAATGGCGTCCCAGAGTCGAACAGAGTATTGTAGAGAAACGTAGAGTGCAGAAACCCGTCGAATAGCATTGTATAGCACAAACGACAAAGCTATCCTCTCCTACCCTATCCAAAAGTAGTATAACCAAACGCAACCTAACTTAACTTAACGTGCCGAGACCGCTTACGCTGGCATGAACAGAGCCAAGCAGAATATATTAGAGCTCAGTAGAGCGCAGAAAGCCACAAAATATCAGTGCATAGCACTAACGACAAAGATATCCTAACCTAACGTATCCCACCCTAACACAACGAACGCAACATAAATCGGCCTATAGCGCCACGACCGCTATTGCATGTCTCTCCAAAGGGGATCAAATTTTAGTAGAGCAATGAAGAGCGCGGAAATCCGCCGTATGGCAGTGTATAGCACAAAAGTTAAGGTCATCCTATCCTAACCTAACCAAACGTAGCCTAGCTGAACGTAACCTAACTCAACCTAACATGCCGAGAGCAATATTGCTGGCCTCCCTGGGTCAGGCAGAACATATTAAAGGAGAGTAGGACGTACAAATCCATAGAATAGCAGTGTACAGCAGAAAAGTCAAAGATATCCAAACCCAACGCAAACTAACGTAACTTAACCAAGCGTAGGAAACTCAGCGTTACGTGCCCCTGACCACTATTGCTGGCCTTGCCAGGGTTTAGGAGAGTATGGTAGAGCAATGTAGAGCGCAGGAATCAACTGAATAGCCGTGTGTAGCACAAAAGTCAAAGCTGTCCTCTCCCAACCTAACCAAACGTAAAATAGCCAAACGTTATCGAACACACAATAACGTGCCGAGACCACCACTGCTGTCCTCCGCAGAGCAAAGCAGAACTTGCTAGAGCACAGTAGAGCGCACAAACCCACCGAACAACAGTTTACACCACGAAGGTCGAAGCTACCCTACCCGAACCCAAACAAACATGCCCTAACCAAACGTAGGCAAATTCAACCTGACGCGTCGAGACAAATATTACAGTCCTTCCCAGAGTCGTACAGGGTATAGTAGAGCAATTTAGAGTGTAGAAATTCACCAAGTAGCGGCGTATAGCAGAAAATTCGATGATATCCTAGCCTATACGGACATAACCCAAACTAACCAAACGTAGAATAACTGAACGTAACGTGCCGAGACCTCTATTTCTGGCGTCCCCATAGCCAAGCAGAATATACTAGAGCACAGAAGAGCGCAGAAATCCAACGCATAGCAGCATATTGCAGAAGAGTGGAAGATACCCTAACCAAACTTGTCCAAACCTGACCCAACCGAACGTAACGAAACTCATAATAAGGTGCCGAGGTTAGTATTGCTGTCCTCCACAGAGCCAAGCAGAGCATATTAGAACGCAGTAGAGCGCAGGAATCAACCGCATGGCAGTGTATAGACAAAATACGAAGGTATCCCATCCTAACTTAACCAAAGTTACCGAACCGCACAAAACGTAACTCAACCTATCGGGCCGGAAGCCCCATTGCCGGCCAGCCCAGCTCCAAGCAGTGCATATTTAAGCAGAGTAGAGCGCAGAAATCCTCCGAAGAGCAGTTTCAGCACAAAAGTCAAAGCTGCCCCACCCTAACCTAACCAAACGCGACATAAGTAGACGTAACATAACCCAGGCTGTCGTGCGACGAAAGATATAGCTGGCCTCGCGAGGGCTGTGCAGAGAATAGCAGAGCTATGTGGAACGCTGAAATAGTCCGAATAGCAATGTATAGGTCAAAAGTCAAAGCCATCCTATCCCAGCCATACCAAGTCAGACGTAACAGAACCTAACGTACCTCAACCTCGCGTGCCGATAGCACTATTCCTGGCGTCCTCGGAGACAAGTAGAGAGTGGTAGCGCGAAGAGGAACGCAGAGGTCCATATTATAGCAGTGTGTAGCACAAAAGTCAAAGCTGCCACAACGTAACGCAACGTGACCTATCCTAGCCAAACGTAGTCTAACTCAACATAACGTGCGGCGACCACTACTACTGGCCTCCCGATGGCCGAGGAGAGTATAGTAGAAAAATGTAGAGCGGAGGATTTCACCGTATTGCAGTATTTAGAACAAAAGTCAAAGGCACCCTCTCCCAACCTATCCAAACGTAAAATAACGGAACGCAACATAACTCAGACTAACGTGCCGAGACCAATACTTCTGGCATTCCCATAGACAAGAAGAATGTACTATAGCACTGCGGGGCGCAGAAATCCTTCGAAAATCAGTCTATACCATGAAAGTCAAAGCAACCCGTGCCTAACCCTATCTAACGTAATGTAGCCAAACGCAGCCTGTTAAGCATAACGGGCCGAGACCACTATTACTGGCCACCCCTGAGTCGAGAAGAGTATAGTAGAGCAACGAAGGGCGCACAAATCAACCGAATAGCAGTGTATAGCATAAAGGTAGAAGCTACTCTATCCTAACATATCCAAACGAAGTATATACAAACGCAGCATAAACTAACCTAACGTGCCGTGGTCACAATTGCTGACCTCCACAGAGCCAAGCAGACCTTATTAGAGCGCTGTAGAGCGTAGAAATCCACCGAATAGCAGTGTATAGCGCGAAAGCAGAAGCTACCATAACCATTCCTAACCTAACATAACCTAACAGCAAGTAACCTAACTCAACCGAACGTGCCACGAACGCTATTGCTGGCCTCCCCAGAGACAAACAGAGGCTAGTAGAGCACTGCAGAGTGCAGAAATCAGCAATATAGCAGATCATAGCACGAAAGTCTAAGCTACCCTATCCTAACATAGCCAAACCATTCGAAACGTACGCAGCCTCATCCAGCCTAATCCGCCGAGACCACAATTACTGACCTACCCAGGCCATAGCGGAGAACACTTGGGCAGGGCGGAGAGCAGGAATCCAGCGACTGGCAATGTGTAGCACAAAAGTCATGGAAATCCTATCGCAACTTATCCAAACGTAACACAAGCAGGCGTAACGCAACACAAAGTTACGTGCCGCGACCGCTATCTCTGAACGAGAGCTAACTAGAGTATAGCCGTGCCATGTAGAACGCTGAAATCGGTAGAACAGCAGTGTATGGCACAAAGGTCAAAGCTGCTTCAACAAAACCTAGCCAAGTCTAACATAGCCAAACGTAACATAACGCAACCTTACGTGCACTGGGAATTATTCCTGGCGTCCGCAGAGACAAGCAATGTGTGGTAACGTATTGAAGAGCGCAGAAGTCCATAGAATAGCAGTGTGCAGTGCAAAAGTCGAAGATATACTATCCTAGCACATCGCATCCTATCCCAACCAAACGTTACCTAACTAAACCTAACGAGCCGCCACCACTATTGCTGACCTCCGCAGAGCCAAGCAGTACATACAGAGGAGAATAGGGCGTAGAAATAAATAGAGCCGCAGTGTACAGCAGAAAATTCAAAGTATATCCAATCCTAAGCCACACAACCAACCTAACCTAACCCAGGAAAACTCAACTTAACGGGCCGCGATCACTATTGCTGGCTTCCCCGGCGTCTAGCAAATTAGGGTAGAGCACAGTGGATCGCAGGAATCTTCCGAATAGCTTTGCATATCACGGAAGTGGAAGCTATCCTAATCAAACTACCCTAACCTAACGAAACGTAATCAAACTAAACCTAACGTGCCAGGGGCACTATTGGTCCGATCCCGGGAGTCGAGCAGAGTATAGGAGAGCAATGTAGAGCGCAGAAGTCCACCGAATAGCAGTTTATAGCACAAAAGTCAAAGCAATCCTTTCCGAACTTAACCAAGCGTAGCATAAGCAGACGTAACGTGACACAAACTTACGGGCCACGGAATCTATTGCAGGCCTCACGAGAGCTAAGCAGAGTATAGCACAGCAACTTAGAACGCTGAAATCGTACAAATAGCAGGGTATAGCGAAAAAGTAGGAGGTGTCCTAACCTAATCTGACCCAACATAGCCTTATCCAGCATTACCAATCCCAACCTTACATGCCTAGCCCAAGATTGCTGGCCTCCCCACCGCCAAGCAGGTGAGAGTAGAGCACCGAGGTTCATAGAATGGCAACGCATTGCACGAAGGTCAAAGATATCCTAACCTAACCCAAACAAACCTAACCTAACCAAACGTAACACATCTGAACCTAAGGCGCCCTGGCCACGATTTCTGGAATTCCTAGAGCAAAGCAGTGAACATTAGATCACAGTAGAGCACAGAAGTCCACCGAATTGCGGTGTATAGCACAAAATTCAAAGCTATCCCTTCCTAACCTAACCTAACGTAACAGAGCCGAGCGTAGTCTAACAGAGCCTGACGTGCCGTGACCACGATTGTTGGCCTCTCTGCGCCATGCAGAACATATTAGGGGAGTGCAGGGCGCGGAACCCATAAAATCGCAGTGTATAGCTGAAAAAGCAATGCTATCCGATCCTTCCAAATGCTACCACTAGCTAACAAAGCGTTGCCGAATAAAGCCTAACGTGCCGAGACAACTATTGCTGTCCCCTCAAAAGCCAAACAGGGTACACCAGAGCGTAGTAGAGCGCAGATATCCACCGAATAGCAGAGCATGGCGCCAAAGTCAAAGCTATCCAATCCTATCCTAACTAAGCGTATCATAGCCAAGCGCAACCTAACTCAGACTAGCATGCCGAGACCAGTACCGCTGGCCACCGCAGAGCCATGCAGAATATACTAGAGCATTGCGGAGAGCAGAGATGCGCCGCATTGCTGTGTGTAGCGCACAAGTGGAAGGTACCCTAACCTAATTTGTCCTAAGCTTACCTAACCGAAAGTCACTTACCACAACCTGACGTGCGGTGACCATGGTTGCTGGCATCCGCAGAGCCAGGCAGAACATTCTAGTGGAGAGTAGAAGGCAGAAATTCATAGGATCGCAGTGCATATCAGAAAGGTCTACGCTACCCGAGCCAAACCCAAGGCAACAGGACATAACCACACATAGCCTAACTGAATGTAACCGGTCGCGACAAATATTGATGGGCTCCCCATGGCCAGGCGGAGTATAGTAGAGCACAGTAGAGCGCAGAAATCCACCGAATATCAGTGCATACCGCGAAAGACACATCAATCCAAGCCTAACCCAATAAACGTAACGTAGCCAAACGTAGCCTAAATATACCTAACGCGCCGAGACGACAATTAATGGCCTCCTCAGAGCAAAGCAGGGCATGCCAGTACATAGTGGAGCGCGGAAGTCCGCCGAATAGCAGTGTGAAGCACAAAAGTCAAAACAAACCTGTCGAAACACAACCAAGTGTAACATAACCAAACGTAATATAACACAACCTGATGTGCGGCGAACACTACTGCTGGCCTCATGAGAGACGAGCAGCCCATAGTAGTGCAATGTAGAGCACAGTTGTGTAACATAACCAAACGTAATATAACACAACCTGATGTGCGGCGAACACTACTGCTGGCCTCACGAGAGACGAGCAGCCCATAGTAGTGCAATGTAGAGCACAGGAATCCACCGACCTGCAGTGTATAGCCCATAATGCAAAGCTATTCTATCCAAACCGAACCAAACAAAATAAGACGAGACATAAGCTAACTCAACCTATCGTGCCTAGACCACTATTGCAGACATCACCAGAGCAAAACAGGACATGCTAGAGCACAGTAGAGCGCAACAATCCGCCGCATTGAAGGGTAAAGCAGAAAAGTAAAAGGTACCCTAACTTAACCCGTCGTAACATAACAGAGCCTAGCGCAACCGATCCCAACCAAGCGTGCCTAGCCCACTATTCCTGGCATCCGCATTGCCAAGCAGGAGAGATTAGAGAAGTGTAGAGCGCAGTGACCTATAGGACGGCAGTATATAGCACGAAAGTTAAAGGTATCCCAACCTAACACAAGCAAACCAAGCCTAAACAAACGTAACGTAACACTACCTAACCGGCCGCGGCCACTATTTTTCGAATTCCAATAGCAAAGCAGGGAAAATCAGATCACAGTAGAGCGCAGAAATCCAGCGAATATGAGTTTACAGCACAAAATACAAAGATATCCTTCCCAAACGTAACCAAACGTATTATAACCAAACGAAACCTAACCCAACCTAACGCGACGCGGAAACAATTTCTGGCCTGCCCAGAACAAAACAGAGGATATTAGATTACAGTAGAGCGTAGAAATCCTCCAAATAGTTGTGCGCAGCACTAACGCCAAAGCTATCCTTCCATAACCTAACCAAACATAACGTAACCAGGCGTAACTTAAACAACTTAACGCACAGAGGCCACTATTGGCGGCCTCCCCAGCGGCAAACAGGACATACTAGGGCACAGTGGAATGCTGGAATCCACCGAACAACAGTTTACACCGCAAAAGCCAAAGCTATGCTAATCTAGCCGAAACTATCGTAACCTAGCCAAATGCAGCGTAACCCAACCTAACGAGACGAAGCCAGTATTAATGAGCTCCCCAGAGCAAAGCAGAACATATTAAATCACAGTAGAGCGCAGAAACACACCGAAGAGCCGTGTATAGCACGAAAGTCTACTCTATCCTACCCTGAACACACCAAACGCAACATAACTTAGGCCAACGTGACGAGAGCACTACTGCTGGCCTCCCCATAGACAAGCAGAGTATACTAGAGCACAGTAGAACGCCGAATTCATGCGCATAGCTGTGTATGGCACAGAGGTCAAAGCTACTCCTTCCTATCCGGATCAAACGTAACGTAGCCAACGTAACACAACCCATCCTTGCCTGCCGAGACCACACTTGCTGCCCTCCTCAGTGCCAAGCAGATCGTATCAGGGCAACGTAGATCGCATAAGCCCACCGAGTATTCGTGTGTAGCATAAGAGTCAAAGCTATCATATCCTAACCTAACCAATCGTAACACAACCAACCGTTACGTATCTCAAACTAACGTGCCGAGACCACTATTACCAGCATCCCAAGAGCCACGCAGAATGTACTAGAGTACAGAAGAGCGTAGAAACACACCGCATTGCAGCGTATAGCAGAAAGGTGGAAGCTATTCTCACCAAACCTGCCTTAACCTATCCTAACCGACCGTAGCATAGCACAGCCTCTCGTGCCGTGGCCACTATTACGGGCCTCGACAGAGCCAAGCAGAACATATTGGAGAAGAGTAGAGCACAGAAGTCCACCGAATAGGAGTGTATGTCACAGAAGTCAATGCTACGCTATCCAAACCTAGTCAAGCCATAACAAGCCTAGCGTAACGTAACGCAGACGAACGTGCCACGGCCAGCGTTGCCAGCCTCCGCAGAGACAAGTGGATGCTAGTGGAGCAACGCAGAGCGCAGGTATCAACCGAATAGCGGTGGATAGCACACATGTCAAAGCCACTCTTTCACAGCCTAACCTTACCACACCTAACCAAACGAAACCTAACATAGCCTAACGTTCTTGTGCCACTATTCCTGACCTACCCAGTGCAAAGCACAACAAATTGGAACTGAGTAGAGCGCAGAAATCCAACGGATAGCGGTGCATAGCACAAAGGTCTAAGCTATCTTGTCCCAACCTAACCAAACGTGACATAGCCAAACGCAACATATCACAGCCTAACGTGCCGACAGCACTACTGCTGGCCAGTCCATATCCAAGCAGAGCATATTAGAGCACAGTAGAGCGCAGAAGACACTGGTATAACAGTGTATAGCAAAAAAGTCAAAACTATCCTGTCCAAACCTGACCAAGCGTGACGTAACCGAACGCACCCTGACATAACCTAACGTGCAGAGACCAGCATTGCTGGCCTCCCCAGAGTACGAACAGAATATACTGGGGCACAGTAGAGCGCATAAGTCCATATAATATCTGTGTGCAGCATAAGAGTCAAAGTTATCCACTCCTAACCTATCCAAACGTAGCACAACCCAACGTAACACGACTCATCCTAACGTGTCGAGGCCACTATTGCTGCCTCCCTCAAAGTAGAACATATTAGGGGAGAACAGAGAGCAGGAGTTCGTAAAATCGCAGTGCATAGCTCAATAATCGAAGCTACTCTATCCTAACATTGCCAAACGTAACATAACCGAGCGTTGCATAACTCAAGCAGACGCGCCGAGGCCACTACTGCTTGCGTCCCCAGAGCCAAGCAGAATATACTAAAGCACAGCAGAGCGCAGTACCTGACGGCATTGCAGTACGTAGCACAAAGGTCAGATGTAGCCTGACCTAACCTGTGCTAACCTAACCTAACCAATCGTAATCTAACTAAACCCATCTTGCGGTGACCAGTACTACTGGCCTCCACAGATCAAAGCAAAACATATTGGAACAGAGGAGAGTGTCGAAATCCATATGTCGCAGGGTATAGTCGAAATGTTAGGGCTAACCAAATATAGTCCAAGCAAACGTAACATAACCAGACGTGACACAATTGAAGCTCGTGAGCCGCGGCCCCTGTCACTGCGCTGCCTAGAGTAGAGCAGAGAATATGAGGTAGTGCTCAGAAATGCTTCGAAAGGCGGATTATACCACAAATGTCAAAGCTATCCCAGCCTTATCTAACCACACATAACATAACAAAACGTAACCTAACTAAACATAATGTGCCGATACCACAAATTCTGGCCTTTCGAGAGACATCCTGATCATATTAGAGCACAGTAGAGCGCGGAAATCCTCCAAGTAGCAGTGTATAGCACAAAAGTCAAAACAATCCGCGCTTAACCATACCAAGCGCAACATACACAGTCGTCACATAAGCCAATCGAACTTGCCGAGCCCACTACTAGTGCCCTCCCGAGAGTCGAGCAGGGCATAGCATAGCATTGTAGAGCGTAGAAATCATTCGAATAACAGCGTACAGCACAAAAGTAACGTAATCTTATCGTAGCCTGTCCAAGCGTAATATAACCAAACGTGACATAACATAGCATAACGTGCCGAGGCCACTACGGCTGGCCTGCCCATAGACAAGCAGAATATACATGAGCACAATAGAGCGCAGAATTCAACAGAACATTATTGTGTATGGCAAATGTCAAAGCCATACTAACCAAACATAACCTACCCTAACCAAACCGTACGTAACATAACACAACAGAACGTGCCGGGTCCACCGTTCCTGGCCTCCACATCGCCATGCAGAACATATTAGAGGAGGCAAAGGCGTCGAAATCCGTGGGATCGCAGTGTATGCTGAAAAGTCGAAGCTGTCCATACCAGACCCGAGCAAACGTAACCTGACCCGGGCTAACCTGCCGCGGACACTGTTTCTGTCCCCCCCTGACCAAACCGGAGCGTATAAGATGACTGTAGAGCGCAGAACTCCATAGAATCGCAGTGTATGGCACAAAAGTCAAAGATATCCTATTCTTACCTATCCAACCGTAACATAAACAAACTCAACATATCTCAGCCTAACGTGTAGAGACCATTGTTGCTGACCACACCAGAGCAGAGCGAAGCACATGAGTGCACAGTAGAGCGCAGAAATCCACCGAATAGCAGTATATGGCAATAATGTTAAACCCATCCTCCCTTAACCTAACAAATTGAAGCATAGCCGAGCCCAACGTAACACAAGGTAACTTCCTGCGACCACTACTGCTGGCCCCCCGAGATTCGAGCAGAGTGTGGTAGAGCGCAGAATTCAACCGAACAACAGCTTATAACACGAAAGTCAATGTTATCCTCTCCTAACCAGGCCAAGCGTAACATAACAAAACGTACCGTACCAGCAGGGGTGCCACGACCACTGTTACTGGCCTCTCAGCGCCAAGCAGAGAATATTAGAAGAGAGTAGAGCGCAGATATCCAAAGAATCGCAGTGCAAAGCACAGCAGTCAAAGCTAACCTACACTAACATGCCGGGACGTAGCATAGCCGAACGAAGCTTAACTCAAGCTATCGTGCCGCGACAACTATTGGTGGCATCCCCAGAGCCAAGGAGAGCATATGAGACCGAAGTAGAACGTAGAAGTCCACGAAATGGCAATGTACAGCACAAAAGTCAATGATAACCAAGCCCAGCAAAACCAAACATGACATGGCCAAACGTAGCATAGCACATTCTAGCGTGCATAGACCATAGTTTCTGACATCCCCAGAGCCAAGCCGAATACACTAGAGAAAAGTAGAGTGCAGAAACCCGCCGTACAGTTGTGTATAGCACAAACGTCGAAGCTGGCCTATTATAACCCAAACAAACCTAACCTAACCGAACGGAACCCAACACAGCCTAACGTGCCGCGGCCACAGTTTCTGGAATTCTCATAGCAAAGCAGCGGATATTGGATCACGGTAGACCGCAGAAATCCACCGAAAAACAGTTTATACCACGAAAGCCAGAGCTATCCTGACCTAGCCGAAACTAGCATAACCTAACCAAACGTAGCATAGCGCAATCTATCGTGCCGATGGCTATTACTGGACTCCCTAGAGCCGGACAGTGCATTTCAGACCAACGTAGGGCGTCAAAATACACCGAGTCTTGGTGTAGAGCGCAAACTTCAGAGCGATCCTGCCCTACCTAACTAATAGTGACATTAACAAACGCAGCGTCACAAAATCTATGGCGGCACGACCACTACTGCTGCCAGCCCCAGAGCCAAGCAGGACATACCAGAGCATAGTAGAGCGCAGAAATCCACCTAGTAGCAGACTATACCACGAAAGGAATGGCTATCGTCTCCTAATATACGAAATCGTAACATAACCGACGGTAACCTAACTTACCCTGAAGTGATGCGACCACTATTTATGGCCATCCCAGTGCCAAGTAGGATATACTAGAGCGCAGTAGATTGCAGCAATGCACCGAATAGCCGCGTACAGCATAAAAGATAAAGGTACTCTAACTAAACTTAGTCCAACCCAACGTAATCCAGCGTAACTTGACTCATTATAACGTGCCGAGCCCACGATCGCTGGCATTTCCAGGGCGAAGTTGAAAACACTAGTGCTCTGCAGGGCGTAGGAGTCCACGTAATAGCAGTCTATAGCGCTAAAGGCAGAGCTCTTACCTCTTACCCTAGGGAATCGTAACACGACCGAACGTATCCTTACACTGACGTGCCGCGCCCTAAATTTCTATCCCCTCCAGACCCAAGCAGAACATACTAGAGCGCAGTGGAGCTCAGAAATCCACCGTACAGCAGTGTAGAGCGCAAAAGTTAAAGCTATCCTGACATAACTTTGACTAAAACGACCTAAACGAACGTAAATTCACTCAATATAACGTGCCGATAGCCCTACTGCAGGCCTTTCCAGAGCCAAGCTGAAAACATTAAAGCTGTGTAGGGCGCAGAAATCCATCTAATAGCATACTATGGCACTAATGTCAAAGCCACCCCCTCCTAGCGTAATCAACCGTAACATAACCAAACGTAACCCAACTCAACCTAGCGTGCCGCGACCACTACTGCCGGCCTCCCCAGATTCAAGCGGAACATGTTAGTGGAGAGTTGAACGCAGAGAACCATATAATCACCGCGTTTATCTGAAAGGTCGAAGCTACCCAAGCCTAACCCAAACAGACAGAGCATAGCCACACACAGCCTGACTCAACCAAACGTGCCGAGACAGCTGCTGTTGCCCACTCCAGAGCAGAGCAGGACACACTAGAACACAGTAGAGCGCAGAAAACCACAGAATAGCAGTGTACAGCACAAAAGTTCAAGCTACTCATACCAAACGTAGCATAACCCAACCTAACCGAACGTAGCCTGGCTCATCATAACGTGCTGAGATCACCCTTGCTGGCCTTGACAGAGCCGAGCTGAAAATGTTAGAGCACAGCAGGGCGCTGGAATCCTCCTAACAGTAGACTACAGACTAAGAACAAGGCTGTCCGCTCCCAACCTAACCAACCGTAACATATCCAAACGAAAACTAGCTCATTCTAACGTGCCGCGACCCCTGTTTCTGTACTCCAGAGAGCTAAGCAGAACACATGAGTGGGGAGTATGACGCAGAAATCCATAAGATCGCAATGTATATCGGAAAAGTCAGAGTTACCCAAACCTAACCCAATCGAACAGAACATAACCAAACATAGCACAACACAACCAAACGTGCCGTGATCGCTGATGCTGCCCTCCGCAGAGCCAAGCAGAACATACTAGAGCACAGTGGAGAGCAGTAATCCACCGAATATCAACGTACAGCGCAAAAGCTCAAGCTAAACTGGTCGAGCATTGCCTAACCCAACCTAATCGAACGTAATCTGACCCAACCTAACGCGCCGAGGCCGTTGTTGCTGGCCTTCTCAGAGAAAAGCTGAAAATATTAGAGCGCTGTAGGGGGCTGAACTCCACCTAATAGCAGACTAGAGCACTAAGGTTAAAGCTATCCTCACCTAACCTAACCGATGGTAACATAACAAAACGTAACATAACTCAAACTAACGCGCCGAGACCGTCTTTTTGTCCTGCCCAGAGCCAACCTGGACGTACTAAAGAACAGCAGAGCGCAGAAATTCATCGTATATCAGTGTACATCACAAAAGTTAAACCTATACTTACCAAACGTAGCCGAACCCATCTTAACCGAACGTAGCATGACTCATCATAACGTGCCGAGACCTCACATGCTGGGCTTGCCGGTGCCGTGCTGAAAGCATTAGAGCATTCGTGAGCGCAGAAATCAGCCTAATGTCTGACTATGGCACTAAAGTCAAACATATCCTCCCCTAACCAAACAAATCTTAACATAACCAAACGAAACCTAACTCAACCTACAGTGCCGCCACAAATACTGCCGGCTTACGCAGAGCCAAGCAGAACGTATTAGAGGAAAGTAGAAGGGAGGGATAGAAACGATCGCAGTGTACATCTGAAGAGTCAAAGGTACCCAAACCAAACCCAAACCAACGGAGCATAGCCAAACTTAGCATAACACTAACCAGCGTGCAGAGACTGCTATTGCTGCCATCCGCAGAACCAAGCAGGACATACTAGAGCACAGTAGATCGCAGAAATACACCGAATAGCAGCGTACAGCGTAAAAGTTAAAGCTATCCTGCCCATACGTTGCTTAGCCCAAGCTAACAGAACGCAACCTGACCCAACATAACGTGACGAGACCACTGTTGCTGGCCTTCCCAGAGTCAAGCTAAAAACATTAATGCAGAGTAGGGAGCAGAGATCCACCTAATAGCAGACTATAACACTAGAGTCGAAGCTATCCGCTCCTAGCCTAACCAACCGTAACATAACGAAGCGTAACATAACCTTAAGTAACGTGCCGAAACCGCTATTGTTGCCCTCCACAGAGCCAAGCTTGACATACTATGACACAGTGGAGCCCAGAAATCCGGAGAATAGCAGTGTATAACACAAAAGGCAACGCCATCCTGGCCAAATGTAACATAACCTGACCTAACCAAACTTAACCCAGCACAATGTAACGTGCATGTGGCGCAATTGCTGACATACCCAGAGCAAACCGGAACATATTAGACCGCAGTAGAGCGCAGAAATTCACCGGATAGCAGTGTATAGCGCACGGGTCAAAGTTATCCTATCCTAACCAAACAAAACATAACCTAACCAAACGTAACATAACTCAACGTAACGTGCCGAGACCACTGCTGCTGGCCTTCCCAGAGGCAAGCTGAAAATATTAAAGTACGCTAGGGGGTGGATATCCGCCTAATAGTAGACTGCAGTACTAAAGTTGAACCCATTCTCTCCTAACCGTATCTACAGTAACGTAATCGAATGTAACATAATCGAACGCAACATAACCCGAACTAACGTGCCAATACCGGAATTGTTGCAATCCCCAGAGCCAGACAGGGCGTACCAGACCGCAGTAGAGTCCAGAAATCAACCGAATAGCAGTGCACAGCACAATAGTTACAGCTATCTTCGCCAATCGTGGCCCAACCCAACACAGCCGCACGTAACCGGGCACGGCATAACGTGCCGAGACCAATATTCCTGGCCTTCCCAGAGCCAAGATGTAAACATTAGGGCACTGCTGGGAGCAGGAATCTACCCAATAGCAGACTATAGCACTAAAGTCAAAGCCAACTCGTCCTAACCTAGCTAATCGTAACACGACCAAACCTAACCTTATTCAAACTAATGCGCCGAGAACACCATTGCTGGCATCCCCAGTGTGAGTCAGAACATGTTAGTGGAGATTAGAACGCAGGAATACATGGAATCGCACTGTACACCCTGAAAGTCAAAGCTGCCATAGCCTAACCCAATCCAACTGAGCATAAACAAACATAGCCTGACTTAACGTATCGTGCCGAAGCAGCTATTGTTTCCCTCCTCAGAGACAAGCAGGTTATATTTGGGCACCGCAGAGCGCAGAAATCCACCGAATAGCAGTGTACAGCACAAAAGTTAAGGCTATCTAAACTAAACTTCTCGTGACGTAGCCTAACCGAACGTGACATGACATATCCTAACGTGATGAGACCACTAATGCTGGCTTTTCCAAATCGAAGCTGAAAATATTAGAGTATTGTAGGGCGCAGAAATACACATTCCACCTAATAGGAGACAGTAGCACTAAAGTCAAAGCCATCCTCCCCTAAGCTAACTAACCGTAACATAACCAAACATAGCACAACTCAACCTAACGTGCCGTCGCCACTATTTCTGGCCTCCACAGAGACAAGCGGAACATGCTAGTGGAGAGTATAATGCAGAGATCCATATAATCGCAGTGTATATCAGAAAAGACAAAGCTGCCCGAGCATAACAGAAATCCAAAGAACTTAACCGAACGTATCCTGACTCAAGCTAACGTGCCCAGTCCGAAATTTCTGCTCTCCACAGAGAGAAGCAGGACATACCAGAGCACAGTAGAGTAAAGGAATCCACCGAATGGCAGTACACAGGACAAAAGGTAAAGCCATCTTTACCAAATGTAGTCTAACCCAACCTAACCGAACGTAGCCTGCCCCATCATAACGTGCCAAGGCCACCCTTGCTGGCCTTGCCAACGCCAACTGAAAATATCAGATCACTTTAGGGCGCAGGAATCCACGTTATAGCTGAAAGCATCACAAAAGGCAAAGCAATCCCCTTCTTACCTAACCAAACGAAACATAACCAAACGAAAGCTAGCTCAACCTAACGTGCTGCGACCACAGTTGCTGTCCTCCAGAGAGCCAAGCAGAACACATAAGCGGGGAGTAGGTCGCAGGAATCCATAAAATCGCAGTGCGTAACGGAAAAGTCAGAGAACACCAAATCTAAGCCAAACAAACGGAACATAGGCTACCATAACCTAACTCAAACTAACGTGCCGATATCGCTATTGCTGTTATTCCCGGAGCCAAGCAGGACATACCAGAGCACAGTAGAGCGCAAATATCCACCGAATGGCAGCGTACAGCACAAAAGTTGAATCTATCCTGACCAAACATTGCCTAACCAAAACTAACCGAACGTAGCATGCCACAACATAACGTGCCGAGAC
This sequence comes from Eufriesea mexicana, assembly GCF_001483705.2. Taxonomy (NCBI): domain Eukaryota; kingdom Metazoa; phylum Arthropoda; class Insecta; order Hymenoptera; family Apidae; genus Eufriesea; species Eufriesea mexicana. The sequence goes on along the minus strand of NW_016911337.1, from coordinate 15,122 downwards.
CACTATTGCTGGCCGTCTCAGAGCAAGGCTGAAAATACTAAAGCACTGTAGGGAGCAGATATCCACCTAATAGGAGACTATAGCACTAAAGTCAAAGCTGTCTTCTCCCAACATTACCAACCGTAACATAACCAAACGTAACACATTTCAACATAACGTGCCGAGAACACTATTTTTGCCCTCCCCAGAGCCAAGCAGGACATACTAGAGCACAGTACGGCTCAGAAATCCATCGAACACCAGTGTACAGCGCATTAGTTGAAACTATCCCGACCAAACTTATCCTGACACAACCTAACCGAGCGCAATATGACTCATCATAACGTGTCGAGTCCACAAATGATGGCTTTGCCAGAGCCAAGCTGGAAATATTAGGGCACTGTAGTTTGCAGGAATCGGCCTAATGACAGACTGTAGCACTAAAGTCCTAGCTATACTCTCCTAACATAGAGGGCCTTAACGTATCCAAATGTATCCTAGCATACACTAACGTGCCACGACCACTATTACTGGCCTCCACTGAGCCACGCTAGATATACTAGAGCACAGTGGAGCGCAGAAGTACACCGAACAGCAGTGTACATCACAAAAGTGTATTTCGGAAAAGTCAGAGTTACCCAAACGTAACCCAAACAAACGGAAAATAGGCAGACATAGGCTGACTGAAATTAACTGGCCGAGATCGCTGTTGCTGCCCTCTCCAGAAGCAAGCAAGGCTAGCTAGAGCACACCACCGTATAGCAGACTATAGCAATCAAATCGTAGCTACCATCTCCTAACCTGACCAAACGTAATATAACCAAACGTAACATAACTCTACCTAACGTGCCGCGACCCCTGTTGCTGTCCTCCACAGTGCAAAGCTGAACACATTAGTGGGTAACAGGACGCAGAAATCCATAAAATCGCAGAGTATATCGAATAAGTGAGAGTTACCCAAACCTAACACAAACGAACAGAACATAACCAACCGTAGCATAACTTAACCTAACGTTCCGAGACAGCGAATGCTGCCCCGCAGTGCCAAGCAGGACAGACTAGAGCACAGTAGAGCGCAGAAATCCCCCGAGAAGCAGTGTATAGCACAAAAGTTTAAGCTATCCTGACCAAACACAGCCCGACACAAACTGACCGAACGTAACCTAACTAATCATAATGTGCTCAGACCACTATTGCTGGACTTGCAAGGGCGAAGCTGAAAATATTTCAGCACTGTAGGGTGCAGAAATCAACCTAACAACAGAATACAGCACTAAAGACAAAGCTATCCCCTTCTAACCTAAAGAATCGTAACACAACCAAACGTATCCTAGCTCAAAACATCGTGCCGCGACCACAATTACTGGCCTCCCCAGAGACAAGCAGGTCATACTAGAGCGCAGTAGAGCGCAGAAGTCAACCGAATAGGAGCGTAGGGCAAAAAAGTTGAAGCTATCCTGACCAAACATAGCCTCAACCATCCTAACCGAACGTAACCTGACACGTCGCAACGTACCGAGACCATCATTGCTGGCATTGCCACAGCCAAGCAGAAAACATTATAGCACTGTAGGGCGCAGGAATCTTCCTAATAGCGGACGATAGCAGTAAAGTCCTAGCTATCCTCTCCTGGCCCAAAGAATCGTAACATAGCCAAATGTATCCTAGCATACACCTACGTGCGCGGCCACGCTTACTAGCTTCCCAAGAGCGAAGCAGGAGATGCTACAGAGCAGTGGAGCGCAGAAATCCACCGAATAGCAGCGTACAGCACAGAAGTGGAAGCTATCCTGACCAAACTTAGCCTAAACAAACCGAACTTATCGTAACCTGACAACGTAACGTCCCGAGGCCACTATTGCTTGCCTTCCCAGAGTCAAGCAGAAAATATTAGAGCACTGTAGGACGCAGGAATCCACGTAAAAGCAGAACACAGCACTAAAGAGAAAGCTATCCCCTCCGAACCCAAACAATCGTAGCAAAACCAAACGTAACTTCGCTCAACCTAACGCGCCGCGACCACTGTTGCTGGCCTTCCCAGAGCCAAGCAGGACATATTAGAACACAGTAGAACGCAGGATTTCATGAATAGCAAAGTGTAGCAGAAAAGTCGAAGCCATCCTCACCAAATCTAAACAAACGTAACATATTAGAGCGTAACAAGAACAAGCCTATCGTGCCACTACCGCCGTTGCTGGCCTCCACAGAGTCGTTTAGGGTGTAGGAGTGCAACGAACAGCAGTGAAATCCGAGGAATGGAAGTGTATAATGCAAACGTCAAAGATGTCCTATCCTATCGTAAACATAGGTAACATAGCCAAGCGTAACCTAACAGAACATATCGTGCCGCGGACACTATTTATGGCCTCCCAACAGCAAAGTAGGGAACATTAGATAACAGAAGAGCGAAGAAATCCACCGGATAGCAGTGTAAAGCACAAAAGTCAAAGCTGACCTAACCTAAGCTAACCAAACATAACATAACCGACCGTAACCTAACCCAACATAACGTGCCCAGACCACTGCTACTGAGCACCCCAGAGCCAAGCAGAATATACTAGACTGCATTGGAGCACAGAAATGCGGCGCATGGAAGTGAACAGCAGATGAGCCGAAGATGTCCTAACATATCATGGCCTAACCTAACATAATCAAACGTAAGCAGCTCCAGTCTAACGTGCCTATGCAATGATTGCTGGAATTCCGTTCGCCAAGCAGGGCATATTGGGGCGGAGTATATCGCATAGGCCCACAAAATGGCAGCTTTAGCACGGGAGTCAGAGGTACCCTAATCTAACACAAATAAGCATAACCTAACTAAACGTAACATAACACATCTTGACGCACCGCTACCACCATTTCTGGAAATCCCAGAGCTAAGCAGGGAATATTAGATCACAGTAGAACGCAGAAATTCACCGAATAGCTGCGTACAGAGCAAAGGGCGTAACTATCCTGTCCTGGCCTACCCAATCGGACCTCAACCAAATGCAACATAACAAAATCTATCACGCCGAGGCCGCTAATGCTGGACTCCGCAGCACCAAGCATAGAATATTTGAGCACAGTAGAGCACAGAAATCCACCGAATAGCAGTGTACAGCACAAAAGTCATAGCTCTCTTATCCTAACACAGCCAGACATAATGCAGCCAAACGTAACCTACCTGAACCTAACGTACCTATTGCTGATCTCCACAGAGAAAAGCATAATATTCTAGAGCACAGGAAAGCGCTGAAATCAGCCGCACTCTAGTGCAAAGCACAAAAGTTGGAGATATCCTTATCAAACCGTACACAACCTAACCTATCTGAGCGAAGCATAACTCAACCTAAGACCGCAACTAACTGCAGAGACCACAACTAATGGCATCCACAGCGCAAAGTGGTGCATATTAGTGCGCAGTAAAGCCAAGAAATCCACCGAATAGCAGTGTATAACACAAAAGTCAAAGCCATTCTAGCCAAACGCAACCTAACCTAACCGAACCGATCGTAACCAAACGCGCCCTATCGTGCCACGACAGTTATTTCTGGTTTCCCTGCTATCGAGTATAGTATAGTTGATCCATGGTGAGCGCAGCAATACACCGGACTGCAGTGTACAGTACAAAAGTCAAAGCCATACTCTCCTAATCTAACAAATCGCGACATAGCCAATCGTATCATAAAAGAGAATAACGTCCCGCGGCCACTATTGCTGGCCTACGCAGATTCGAGCAGAGTATAGTAGTGCGCAGAAGGGCGCAGAATTCCACCGAATAACAATGTATAACACGAAAGACAAAGCTAACCAAACCTAACCCAAACCAACACAATCTAACCAAACGTAGCCTAAATGAACCTATCGTGCCGAGACGACTATTGCCGGCGTTGCCAGAACCAAACAGAGCACAGTATAGCGAACATATCCACCGAATGACAATGTATAACGCAGAAATCGAATACATCGTCCCCTAACCTCACCAAGCGTGACATATCCAGACGTAAAGTAACACAACCTGGGGGCCACGACCACTTTCGCTGGCCTAACGAGAGCCAAGCAGCGTATAGCAGAGCAATGTAGTACGCTGAATTCGACAGAATCGCAGTGTGCAGCACAGGAGTCAAAGCCTTCCCAACAAAACGTAGCCAAACCTAACCTAATCAAACGTTACATAAATCAACCTGACCTGCCGACAGCATAAATCCTGGCGCCCACAGATACAAGCACTTTGTCATAGCGAACTGAAGAGCACAGAAGCCCATAAAATAGCAATGTGTAGGACAAGAGTCGAAGCTATCCTAATCTAATGCGCCGTAACCGAACCTAACCAAACGTAACATAACCCAACCTAACGTGCCGCGACACTCATTGTTGGCCGCCCGAGAGCCGAGCAGTGTTTGGTAGAGCAACGTAGAGCGCAGAAATCCACCGAATTACAGCATACAGCACAAAAGTCTTAGCTACGCTATCCAAGCGTAGCTTAACCTGACGCAGCCAAACGCAACCTAACTTATCCTAACATGCCGCGCGCACTATTTCTGCACTCGCCAGAGCAGAGCAGAGCATGTTAGGGCGCAGTGGAGCAGAGAAATCCACCGAAAAGCAGTATGCGGCAAAAAAGTCAAAGGTACCCTATCCTAACATAACCAATCGTAACACCACCAAGCGTAACCAAGTTGTTGTGCCGCCCCCACACAATGCTGGCCTCCCCAGAGCCGAGCAGAGTATAAAAGAGCAATGTAGGGCGCACCAATCCACCGTATAGCAGTGTACTGCACAGGAACCTAAGCTACACTATCCTAACCTAGCCAAACGTAACATAACTCAGACAAACGTGCCGCGACCAATACTGCTGTCCTCACAATAGCCAAGCAGAATACACTAGAGCACAGTACAGCGCAGGAACCCACCGAACAGCTGTGTATAGCACAAAAGTCAAAGCTATCCTTACCTATCATACCCTAACATAAACTAATCGATCGAAGCATAGCCCAGCCAAACATGCCACGACCGGTATTGCTGGCCTCCCCAGAGAGATACAGTTCATATTAGAGCACGGTAGAGCGCAGAAATCCAACGAATAGCAGTATGCGGCACAAAAGTTGAAACTACACCTTTCTAACTTAGCCAATCGTAACATAAACGAAATTAACCTAACCAAATGTAACGTGACGAAACCATGACTGCTCTCCTGCCCAAAGCCTAGCGGAGCATATTATAGAGCAGTAGAGCGCAGAAATCTGCTGCATAGTAGTGCACAGACAAAAGGCATATCTATCCCATCCTTACCTAGCCAACCCTTACCTAGCCTAACGTAACATAACTCAACCTAACGTGCCGCGACCGATATTCCTGGCGTCCCACGCGACAAGCAGAGCGTGATAGCGCATAATAGGGCGTCGGAGTCCTCAGAATTGCAGTGCGTATCACAAAAGTCGTAGCAATCCCAGCATAACACAACATAGCTTAACACAACCAAACGTAACCAAGTTCGACATAACGCGCCGCCACCGCAATTCCTGGCCTCCACAGAGCTAAGCAGAACATATTAGATGTGAATGGGGCGCAGAAATCCATCGGATCGCAGTATAGAGCGGAGAATTCAAAGATATGCAAACCTAATCCAAACTAACATAACATTAACTTTCGTAGCCGAATACAGCGTATCCTGCCACAGCCACTATTGCTCGCGTCGCGTCAGTCGCGCTGAGTGTAGGAGAGCAATGCAGATCGTAGGATTCGTCCGAATACCAGTGTATAGCACAAAAGTGGACTTTAACCCAACTTAACCTATCCAAGCTTAATATAGGCAGACGTAACATGACATAGCCTAACGTGCCGAGACTACTATTTCGGACCTGCCCATAGAAAGGCAGAATATACTAGACCACAGTAGAGCGCAGGGAGCCACTAAATAGCAACGTATATTGCAAAAGTCATAGATATCCTAGCCACAACTGTCGTATCCTAACCTAACCAAACGAAGGGTAACAAAACCTAACGTAGCCGAATCCAACATTGCTGGCCTCACCGGAGCCAAGATGAACATATTAGGGGAGAGTAAAGGGTAGACGTCCATAGAATCGCAGTGCACACCACAAGGGTAGTAGCTACCCCCTTCCAAGGTAACCGAACGTAACACAACCTAACGTAGCTTAACTGAAGCTAACGTGCCGATGCCACTACTGCATGAATCCACAAAGTCAAGCGGAATATACTAGAGCACATTGCAACGCAGGAATCTACCGTACAACAGTGTACACCACGTAAGCAAAAACTATCCAAACATAGCCCAGAATATCGCAATCTAACCAAACGTAGCCTAGCTCAGGCTAACGTGCCGAGACCGCAACTACTGGCCGCTCCACAGCCAAGCATAGTATACAAGAGCAAAGTGGAGCGCAGGAATCCAGCGAAGAAATGTGTATAGTACAAAAGTCAAGGCCAGCCTATCCAAACATAGCCGAACGTAACGTACCAAGCGTAGCATAACATATCCTAACGTGCCAAGACTACTACAGCTGCCCTACTTAAAGACACGTAGAACTAATTAGAGCGAGATGGAGCGCACAGACCCAACGAATGGCGGTTTATAGTAAAGAAGTCAATACAATCCTGTCCTTAGCTAACCGACCGTCACAAAGCCTTACGCAGTGTATCTCAGACTAACGTGCCGAGACCACTATTGGTGACCACCACAGAATCAAGCAGATTATAGTAGCGCACAGTAGAACCAGAAATCCACCGAATAGCAGTGTATAGCACAAAAGTCAAAGCTATCTCATCCTAACCTAACCAAACCTAACATAAGCGACCTGACGTGTATCGACCGCTATTGCTGGCCTCACGTAAGCTAAGCACAGTATAGTAGAGCATTGTGGGACGCTGGAATCGCCCGGATAACAGTGCATAGTGCAAAGTAAAAACTATTCTAACCAAACCTAACCAATCGTAGCGTAGCCAAACGTAACGCAACTCAACCGAACGTGCGGAGGGAACTAGGCCTGGCGTCCACAAGGGCAAGGGGAGCGCGATAGCGCACACGAGAGCGCAGAAGTACATAGAATAGCAGTGTGTAGCACAAAAGTCAATGCTATCATAACAAAGCATAGCCAAGCGTAACATAACCAAATGCAACATGACTCAGACTAAAGTACCGAGACCAAGACTGCTGTCTTCCCAGAGCCGTGCAGAATATACTAGAGCACAACAGAGCGCAGAAATCAACGAAATAGCGGTGTATAGCGTAAAAGTCAAATCTATCCTATCCTAACCTAACCGAACGTAGCGTAACCAAATGTGTTCTATCTCAACCTCACGTGCCGAAACCAGCACTGATGGCCTCCACAGCGCCAAGCAAAGCATATTCTAACACTGTGGAACGCAGGAATCCACCGAATAGCAGTGTATAACGTAAAAGTCAAAGACATCCTGACCAAATTTATCCTTACCTAACCTAACAAAGCGTAAGATACCTCAACCCAACCTACCACGACCACATTTGCTGGCCTTCCGAGAGCGCGGCAGAGCATAATAGAGCAACGTAGAGCGCAGAAATCCACCGAGTGGCAGTGTATAGCACAAAAGTCTAAGCCATACAATCCTAACCTGACCAAACGTAGCACAGCCAAACGCAGATCGCAATGTATAGCGGATAGATAAAAGCTGTCCAAACCTGACGCATTCTAACCTAAACCAAACAAACGTAGTCTAGCTCAAACTTCCATGCCGCCGCCACGGTATCTGGCCTCCCCAGAGCCAAATAGAACATACAAGAGCACAGTAGAGCGCGGGAACCCACCGAATAGCAGTGTATGGCACGAAGTTAAATCTAAATTTTCCTAACCTAACAAATCGTAACTTAACCAAACGTAACTGAACACAAGTAACATGCCGAGACCGCCGTTGCTGTCCTCTCCAAGCCAAGCAGAGCATATTAGAGCACGGTAGAGCGCAGGAACCCACCGAATAGCAGTGTATAGCAGAGAAGTCAAAGCTATCCTATCCAAACCTAACCACACCTTACCCAACCGTATGTAGCCAAGCTCCACCTAACGTGTTGCCACCACCATTCCTGGAGTCCCCGGAGTCAAGCAGAGCGTGATAGGGCGAATTAGAGCGCAGATGTCCATAGAAGAGCAGTGTGTAGAATAAAAGTCAAAGAGATCCGAACCTAACACAGCATAACCTAATATGACCGAACGTAGTCGAACTCAACGAAACGAGCCGCGACCACCATTCCTGGCGCCCACGGATACAAGCAGATTGTGGTTGCGCGCAGTAGAGCGCATAAGTACATAGATTAGCAGTGTGTAGCACAAAAGTCAACGCCATCCCGGCCTAACCCAACATAATCTAACCTAACCAAACGCAATAGTACCCAACAAAACGTGCCGAAAGCACTACTGACGGCCTCCCCATAGCCAAGCTGAATGTACTGTAGCACAGTAGAGCGATGAAACCCACCGAAGGGCATTGCATTGCACAAATGTCAAAGCCATCCTGACCAAACTCAGCCTAACCTAACCTAGCCGGAAGTAACGTGACCCAACCTATCGTGCCGCGTCCGCTATGCCGGGCTTCCGAGCGCCGTGCAGAGTATGGTAGTGCAGTTAAATGCGCAGGAATCCACCGAGTAGCAGCGTATACCGAGAAAGTCTAAGTTACCCTATCCTAAACTAGCCAAACGTAACATAACCAAACGAAACCTAACTTAACATAACGTACCGAGACCACTATTGCTGTCCTTCCCAGAGCCAAAGAGAACATACTAGATCGCAGCAGAGCGCAGAAAGCCACCAAATAGCTGTGCATTAGCCGAGACAACTGTTACTGGCGTCCCCACAGTCCAGCAGAGTTGATTAGAACAACGTGGAGCGCAACAATCCGTCGATTATCAGTGTAAAGCACACAAGTCAAAGCTATGATATCCTACCCTATCCAAGCGTGGTGTAACCAAACACAACCTGTCATAACCTAACGTGCCGAGACCACCATTGCTGCACTCCCCAGCGCCAGGCAGGGCATATTGGAGGATAATGGAGCGCAGAGGTCGACGGAACGGCAGTGTATTGTTCGAAAGTAAATGATATCCCACCCTAACCCATACAAACCTAACCTAACCGAACTTAACCCAACTGATTGTACACTCGCCGCGACCATTATTTCTGGTACTGCCATAGCAAAGCGGGGAACATTAGATCACAGTAGAGCGCAGAAATTCATCGAATAGAAGTGTACAGCACAAAAGTCGAAGCCATCCTCTCCCAACCTAACCAAACATAACACGACCAAACCTAACCTAACTCAAACTAACGTGCCTAGGCCACTATTGTTGACCTCCCCGGAGGTAAGCTGAATATATTAAAGCACAGTGGACCGCAGAAGTCGACCGAATAGCAACGTATAATTCAAAGGTAAATGCTATGCTTTGCTATGCTCTCCTAATCTATCAAACTGTAGTAAAAGCAGACGTAACGTATCCCATACTGAAGCTCCACGACCGCTATTTCTGGCCTCACAAGAGCTGAGCGGTGTTTAGCGAAGCAATGAAGAACGCTGAAATCACCCGAATACCAGTGTATAGCACAAAAGTCAGAGCCACCCTTACAAAGCCTAGCCAAACCTAACTAAACTGAGCGTATCATAACTCATCCTAACGTGCCGGGAGCACTATTTCTGGCCTCCAGTGAGCCGAGCAGAGCATATTGAAGCAATGTATGGCACAGAAATGCATCGAATAGCAGTGCGTAGATCAAGAGTCTAAGATCTCCTATCCTGACCGAACTAAACGTAACATAACCAAACGCAACCTATCTCAGACTAACGTGCCGAGATCTCTACAGCTGGCCTCCGCATAGCCAAGCAGA
>NW_016911337.1:0-5056 GCF_001483705.2 Eufriesea mexicana | reverse complement strand
CTGACGTACCACGACTGCAATTCCTGGCCTTGGAAAAGCTAAACAGAGCATAGCAGAGCGGCGTAGAACACGGAAATAGTCCGTATAGCTGTGTATAACGCAAATGTCGAAGCTATGCTCACCCAGCACATCGTACCCTAACCATACCAAACGCAACCTAAATAAACATAACGTGGGGCGACCAGTATTCCTGGCCTCCCGACAGTCGAGCAGGGCATGGTGGAGCTATATAGAGCGCAGAAATCTACCGAATAGCAGTGCATAGCGCAAGTGTCTAAGCTATCCTCTCCTCACCTTACCGAACGTAACATAAACGGACGTAACGCAACCCAAACTGACGTGACACGATAGCTATTGCTGGCCACACGAGATCTGAGCAGAGTATAGCAGGGCAATTTAGATCGCTGAAAGAGTCCGAATGGCAGTCTATAGCTCAAAAGTCAAAGGTATGCTAACGAAGCCCAACCAAACCTAGCCTAACCTAGAGTAACGTAACTCCACCTGAAGTACCGAGAGCACTATTCATGGCATCCACAGAGACAAGCACTGTGTGAAAGCGCACAGAAGAAAGCAGGAGTCATTATGATAGCAGTGACTAGCACAGAAGTCAAAGCCGTCCTAACGTAACGCAACGTAACCTAGCCTGACCGAACGTAATCGAACTCAATAAAACGTGCGGCGATCACTACTGCTGCCCTCCCGATGTTTGAGCATAGTATAGTGGTGAAATGTGGAGCGCATGGATCTACTGAATAGCATTATGTAGCACAAAAGTCATAGCCATGCTACCCTTACGTAGCCAATCGTAAAATAACCGAACGTAACCTAACACAACATACGTGCGGGGACCACCTCTGCTGGCCACATGAGATTCGAACAGATTACAGTACAGCAATGTAGAGCACAGGAGTCGACCGAAGAGCAGTGTATAACACGAAAGCCAAAGCTATCCAGACATAACCCGAAGTAACATAACCCAACCCAACGCAGGATAGCTCAAACCAACGTGCCGAACCACCATTGCTGTCCTCCCTAGCGCCCAGCAGAACTTATTATAGCAGAGTGGACCGCAGAAATCCACCGAATTGCAGTGTATAGCGCAAAGGTAGAAGCCACCCTGACCAAACTTAACCTAACATAGCATAGCCGAACGCATCCTAGCTCAACCAAACGCGCCACGACCACTATTTCTGGCCTCTTCAGAGACATGCAGATGCCTGTAGTGCAATGCAGAGCGCAGATATCGACCGAATAGCAGTGTATAGCACAAAAGTCGAACCCATCCCATCCTAACCTAGCCAAGCATTACCTTACCAAACGTAACATATCTCAACCTAACCTGCCGCGGCCACTATTACTGGCGTCCCCGGAAACAGGCAGAGTGTGGCAGCGCACAATATGGAGCAGAGGTGCAATGAATTGCGGTGAGTAGCTCAAGAGTCATAGCTATCACAGCGTGTCCAAACGCAACCTAATAAATATCAACATATCCTAATACAGCTTCACCTGCCACGACCGTCATTGCTGGCCTCCCAGAGACAATCAGATGCTAGTAGAGCAATGCAGTGCGCAGATGTCGATCGAGCTGCAGTGTACAGCACAAAAGTCAAAGCTACCCTACCCAAACATATCCAAACCTAGCTAATCCAAACGTGACATATCTGATACTAACGTGCCACGAACACTATTGCTGGCCTGCACATGGCAAGCAGAATATCTTAGGGAACAGTATAGCGCAGAAATCCAAGGAATATCAGTGCATAGCACAAAATTTGAAGCTACCCTATCCTAACATAGCCAATCGTAGCATAGCTGATCGTAACCTATCTAAATGTAACGTGCCAAAGCCAAGCAGGGTATATTAGTGGTCAGTAAGGCGGAGAAATCCACCGAAACCAGTATGCGGCGCAGAAGACAAAGGTACCCTATCCTTACGTAACCAATCGTGATACCACCAAACGTAACCAGGCTAAACCAAACGTGCCGTGACTGCTATTGCCGGCGTCGCCATTGCCAAGCGCAGCATATTACCCTGCGTAGAGCGAACATATCCACCGAATAGCAACGTATAACACAAAAGTCGAATATATCCGCCCCTATCCAGCCCAAACGTGGCATAACCAGACGTAACGTAACACAACGTGGGGTGCCACGACAACTTTCGCTGGCTTCACGAGAGCCAAGCCGTGAATAGCGGAGAAATGTAGGACGATGTAGTCGGCAGAATAGCAGCGTATAGCACAAAAGTCAATGCCAGCCCAAACGGACCTAACCTGACCAACCGCTACATAACTCAGCCTAACCAGGCGAAAGCATCATTCCTGGCGTCCACAGAGAAAAGCAGTGTGTGAAAGCGAACTGGAGAACGCAGAAGCCCATAGAACAGCATCGTGTAGAACAAAGGTCCAAGCTATCCTAACCAAATACGTCTTAATCGAACCTAACCAAACGTAACGTAACCTGACCTGACACGCTTCGACCAACAATGCTGGCATCGCGAGAGTCGAGCATGGTATAATAGACGACAGTAGAGAGCAGAAAGCCACCAAATGGGAATGTATAGCACACAAGGCAAAGATACCCTGCACTAACCTAGCCAAACGTAACATAACCAAACGTAGCCTAACTCAATATAACGTACCGAGACTACAATTGCTGCCATGCCCAGAGACCAGCAGGGCATATTAGATCAAAGTAGAGCGCAGGAATCCATCGAATAGTGGTGCATATCACAAAAGTCAACGCTGACCTCTCCTGACCTAACCAATCGTGACTCAACCAATCGTAGCATAACTCAACTTATCGTGACGCGAGCATTCTTGCTGTCCTCCTCAGAGCAAAGTAGAGCACATTGGAACACCGTGCAACGCGGGAAACCACCGAATATCAGTATGTAGCACAAAGTTTAAAGCCACCCTTCGGTAACCTGACAAACCGTAGCATAAACAAACGTATCCTAACACAGCTTAACGCGCCGCGTCCACCATTTCTGGAATTCCGAGATCGAAGCAGTGTATATTAGATCACTGTAGAGGGCAGGAATCAACCGAATAGAAGTGCACAGCAGAAGAGCCATAGCTGTCCTGGCCTAACATAAACAAACATTGCAAGACCAAACCTAACCTAACACAACCTAACTTGCCGAGACCGCTACTACTGGTCCCCCAGGGTCGAGGAGGGTGTAGTAGAGCAATGTAGTGCGTGGAAATCCAACGAATAGCAGTCTATTACGCAGCAGTATATTCTACCCCATCCTAACCTATCCAAACGTAACATACGCAGACGTATCGTAACGCAACCATACGTGCCACGACCGCCATTGCCGGTCTCACGAAAGCTAAGCAGAGTATAGCAGAGCAATGTAGAACGCTTAAATCTTCCGAACAGCAGTGTGTGTCAAAAAAGTCAAATCTATCCTAACCAAACCAAACCAAACCAAACCTAACCAAACTTAACATAACTCAACCTGACCTGCCGAAAGCACTACTGCTATCGTCCACGGAGACAAGAAGAGTGTGATAGCGCACAGAGAAGCGCAGAATTTCAAAGAATGGTAGTGTGAGGCACAAAAGTCTGAGCTACCGTAGCCTAACACAACGTAACCTACACTGTCAGAGCGTTCTCTAACTTAACCTACCGTGCCGAGGACACTATCGCTTGCGTCCCCAGAGCCAAGCAGAGTATACTATAGTACAGTAGAGCGCAGAAGTCAACCGAAAAATTTTGCATACCACGAAAGTCAATGCCATCCACACCTAACCCAGACAAGCATAATTAAACCAAACGCAGCGTAACTAAACTTAACGAGCGCAGACCACCATTGCAGGCCTGCGCTGAGCCAAGCAGGATATAGTAGATCAAAGCAGGGCGCAGGAAGCCACCATATAGCAATGTATGCGCAGAAGTCAACCGAAAAATTTTGCATACCACGAAAGTCAATGCCATCCACACCTAACCCAGACAAGCATAATTAAACCAAACGCAGCGTAACTAAACTTAACGAGCGCAGACCACCATTGCAGGCCTGCGCTGAGCCAAGCAGGATATAGTAGATCAAAGCAGGGCGCAGGAAGCCACCATATAGCAATGTATAGCACAAAAGTCAAAGATATCCTTACCTAACTGTACGTAACCTAACATTACCAAGCGTAGAAGTGATAAACCTAACGAGCAGAGACCTCTACTTCTGGACTCCGCAGAACAAAGCAGAACATATTAGGGCACGGTAGATCGCAAAAATTCACCGAAGAGCAGTGCAGAGCACTAAAGTCAACGCCATCCTAACCAAACGTGCCCCAATTCAACTTAACCAAGCGCAACCTAACTCACCCTGCCATGTCACTACCGCCATTGCTGTCTCCGCGGGGTCGAGTAGGGTGTGGTAATGCAACGAAGTTCGCAGAAATCCACCGAATAGCAGTGTGTGGCACAACAGCAGAACCTATCCTATCCCACCCTAACCAAGCGTATCATAACCGAACGCAACATAGGTCTGACCGACGTGCCGAGACCATCACTGCTGGGCTCCCTATGGCAGAGTTTCATATGCTGGAGCACAATAGAGCACGGAGGTCAACCGAATATCGGTGTATAGCATAAAAGTCAAAGCCATCCTAACAAAACATTATCTAACGTAACCCATCCAAGCGTAACCTAACTTGTACAAACGTGCCACGACCACTATCACTGGCCTTCCCATAGACAAGCGGAGGATAGCAGAGCAATGCAGATCGAAGATATCGGCCGAATAGCAGTGTGCAGCAGAAACGTCTAAGTGAAACTAACCGAGGTGAACCAAACCTAACCAAACCGAGCTTAACATAGCTCAACCTAACTAGCCTGGAACAGAGGTGCTGGCCTCCCCAGAGCCAAGCAGATGGCACAGGGGTACAGTAGATCGCAGAAATCAACCGCATATCAGCGTATTGCACAAAAGTAAAGCTGTCCCAACTTAACATAACCAATCCAATCCTGACAAAGTGTAACATGACTTAACCCTGCGTGCCGCGACCACCGTACCTGGCGTCCCCAGAGACAAACAGAGCATTATAGCGCA
>NW_016911336.1:0-6981 GCF_001483705.2 Eufriesea mexicana | reverse complement strand
ATTTCTGCGCCCTACTGCGCTTCAGTATATGCTGCTTGGCTCTGGGACAGCCAGAAATGGCGGCTTCGGTACGTGATGTTGTGTCATGTTACGTTCGGTTCTGTTGTGTCAGGCTAAGTTTTGTCAGTATAGCTTCAACTTTAGTGCGGTACACTGCTATTCGGTGGATTTCAGCTATCTACTGCGCTCTAGTATGTCCTGCTTGACGCTCGGTATGGCAACAACAGCGGTCGCGGCACGATACATTGTGTTACGTTATGTTTTGTTACGTTCTGTTGGTTTGGGTTTGGCTTGTGCAGCTTTGACTTTTCTGATGTACACTGCGATTCAATGGTTTTCTGTGATCTACTCTCCACAAATGTATTCTGCTCGGCTCTGGAGTTGCCTGCCATAGAAGTCGGGGCACGTTAGGTTTATATATGTCACGTTTTGTTATCCTACGATTATTTAGGTTAGGAGATGATAGCTTTGCCTTTAGTGCTAAAGTCTGCTATTTGGTGGGTTTCTCTGCCCTGCAGTGCTCTAATGTTTTCAGCTTGCCTCTGGCAAGGCCAGCAATAGTGGCCCGGCACGTTATTATGAGCCACGTTACGTACGGTTAGTTTCGACCAGGATGAGTTTTGTCCGGATAGCCTTAACTTTTGCACTGTACATTGCTACTCGGTGGATTCCTGCGCTCTACTCTGCTCCAGTATGTCTTGCTTGGCTCTGGGGATGGCACTAATAGCGGCCTCGGCACGATGGGTTGATTCACGCTGTATCTGGCTATGTTCTGTTGTTCTTGCTTGGCTCTGGGGATGGCAGCAATAGCGGCCTCGGCACGATGGGTTGATTCACGCTATATCTGGCTATGTTCTGTTGGTTTCGGTTAGATTTGGATAGCTTCGACATTTCTGAGCTAACTGTGATTCTATGCATTCCTGGGTTCTCCTCTACACTAATGTGTGCTGCTTGGCTCTGCGGATGCCCGTGATACAGGTCTCTGCCCGCTATGTTGTGTCAGGATACCTTCGGTAAAGCTGTGACACGCTAAGTTTGGTCTGGATAGCTTTAACTTTTGCGCTGTACACCGATATCCTTTGGGTTTGTGCGCTCTACGGTGCTCTAGTATGTCCTGCTTGGCACTGGGTAGGACAGCAATTGCGGTCTCGGCACGTCAGAACGAGATAGGCTACGTTAGGCTGTGCTTTGATTTTTGGTTAAGGTTTGGGTTGCTCTGACTTTCCTAATATACCCTGTCGTTCTAGAAATTTCTGCTTTCCACTCTCCACTAGTGTGTTCTGCTTGCCTCTGGGCAGGCCATTAATAGTGGTCGCGGCGCGTTACGTTTGGTCAAGTTACGTTTGGTTAGTTTGGGTCAGGCTACGCTTTGTCCAGGTATCCTCAACTTTTGTGATGTGCACTGCATTTCGGAGGATTTCGGCGCTCTACTGTGCTCTAGTATATCCTGCTCGGCTCTGGGGAGTGCAGCAAATGTGGTCGCTGCAAGATAGGTTGAGTTAGGGTACGTTTGTTTATGCTACGGTTGCTGAGGTTACGAGAGGTAGCTTTGACCTTAGTGCAAATGTTTTCTATTAGGTGGATTTCCGCGGCCTGCAGTGCTCTAATGCTTTCGGCTTGACTCTGCAAAGGTGTTTTCTATTAGGTGGATTTCCGCGGCCTGCAGTGCTCTAATGCTTTCGGCTTGACTCTGCAAATGCCAGCAATGGTGTTCTCGGCACCTCATTCTGAGTCAGGTTACGTTCGGTTAGGTTGGGTTTGGCTATGTTTGGTTATGATAGCTTTAGATTTCGTTCTGTGCACTGATATATGGCGGATTACTGCGCTCTGCTCTGCTCTAGTATGTCCTGCTTGGCTTCGGGAATGGCAGCAATAGCGGCCGCGGAACGTCAGGTCGAGATAGGCTATGTATAGCTCTGTTCTGCTGGTTTTGGTTTTGATATGTGTAGCTGTGACTTTTCTTATTTACACTGCATTTCTATGGACTTCTGTGGTCTACTCTATGCTAATGTGATCTGATTGGCTCTGGGGAGGCCAGCAATGGTGGCCGCTGCACGTGAAGTTGAGCTATGTTATTGATCTGATTGGCTCTGGGGAGGCCAGCAATGGTGGCCGCGGCACGTGAAGTTGAGCTATGTTACGTTCCGTTATGTAACGTTTGGCTAGACTAGGAGAGGACAGCTCCGTCTTTAGAGCGATCGTATGCTGTTAGGTGGACTTCTGCGTCCCCCAGCGCTCTAATATCATCCGCTTGGCTCTGGGAGTGTCAGCAATAGTGGCCTGCGCTCGTTATGTTTTGGCATGTCACGTCCGATTACGTAAGGTTAGAATATGTTTCGCAATGATAGCTTCATCTTCAGCGTTGTACACTGATGCTCGTAGGAATTCTTCGCTCTACTGTGTTATTGTATGACCTGCTTGTCTCTGCGGAGGGCTGAAATTGCTGCCTCAGCACGTTAGGTTGAGTTGGGCTATGTTCGGTTATTTTCTGATGGTCTGGGTTAGGTTTGTGAAGCTTTGACTTGTCAGTTGTACACTGAGATTCTATGGATTTCTGCGTTCTACTCCCCACTAATGTGCGCTGCTTGGCTTTGTGGAGGCCTGCAATTTTGCTCGCGGCACTTCGGGATGAGTTAGGTTACGCTTGATTATGTTACGATTCATTAGGTTAGGAGAAGACATCTTTGACTTTAGTGCTATAGCCTGCCATTAGGCTGATTTCTGCACCCTAGAGAGCTCCAACATTTTCAGCTTGGCCATGGGGATGCCAGAAACAGCGGTCTCAGTACGTTATGCTGAGTCAGGTTACGTTCGGTTATGTTGGGCTAGGCTGAGTTTGGGCTGAGCTGAAAACATCAGAGCACTTTAGGGCGCAGAAATCTGCTTAATAGCACACACTATCACTAAAGTCGCAGCTGTTCCCTTCTGACCCAAAAAATCCTAACTTTAACAAGCTTAAAGTTAAAAAACCTAACGTTCCGGGACCACTATTGCTGGCCTACCCAGAGCCAAGCAGAAGGCATTAGTGAAGAGTGGAACGCAGAAGTCCAAAGGATCGCCGTGTATATTAGACGAGTCTATGATTCCCATGCCTAACCCAAACCAACAGGTCATATCCAAACGTAGCCTGACTGAGCCTAACGTGCCGAGACCGCTATATTTGCCCTCCCCGGAGCCGAGCAGGACATAGTAAAGCACAGTAGAGCACAGATATCCACCGGATGGCAATGTACAGCGCAAAAGTTAGAGCTATCCTGTCAAAAATTAGCCTGACCCAAACTAACCGAACGCAACCCGGCTTATCATAACGTGCCGAGTTCACTATTGCTGGCCTTGCCTGCGCCAAGCTGAAAATATTACAGTGCAGTAGGCCGCAGAAATCCACCTAATAGAAGACTATAGCACTAAAGGCATTGCTACCCTTTCGAAACCTAGAGAATCATAAAGTTACCGAACGTATCCTAACTTACCCTAAAGAGCCGCGACCACTCTTAGTGGCCTCTCCAGAGCCAAGCAGGACATACAAGAGCACAGTAGAGCGCAGCAGTCGACCGAATAGCAGTGCACAGCACAAAAGCTAAAGCTATCCGAACCAAACGTGGCCTAACCCAACTTAACCGATCGTAACCTGACGCATCATAACGTGCCGATGCTATTTGGGGCCTTCCTGCCAAGCTGCAAATGTTAGAGCACTGCAGGGTGAGGCGCCCAACTAATAGGGGACTACAGCACTGATGTCATAGCTATCCTCTCCCAACCTAACCAATCGTAATATAACTGGACGTAACGTGCCGCGATCACAACTGCTGGCCTCCCCAGAGCCAACCTGAGCACATTAGTGGAAAGTAGAAGGCAGAAATCCATGGAATGACAATGTATATCAGAAATGTCGAAGGTACACCATCCTAACGCAAACCAACAGAAAATAACCGAACGTAATATGACTCAGCATAACGTGTCGATACCACTATTGATGGCTTTGCCAGAGCCAAACTGAAAATATTAGAGCACTGTAGGGAGCAGTAATCAACCTAATAGCAGACTATAGCGCTAAAGTCAAACCTATCCTCTCCTAACCTAGACAATCATGACAGAACCAAGACGTAAACTAACTCTGCCTATTGTGCCGCGACCACTGCTGCTTGCCTCAACAGAGCCATGCAGGACACATTAATGGAGAGAGGATCGCAGAAATCCAGAGGACCCTAGTGTATATCAGAATAGTCAAAGCTTTCCAAACATAACTCAAGCCAACAGAACATACCAGAACATAGCCTAACTCAGCCTAACGTGCCGAGACCGCCATTGTTGCCCTCCTAAGAAGCAAGCAGGGCATATTAGGGCACACTGGAGTGCAGAAATCCTCCTAAAAGCAATGTACGGCGCAAAAGTTGAAGTTATCCTGATCAACCTCAGTCTGACCCAACCCAACCAAACGTAACCTGACACATCGTGACGAGCCGAGGCCAACATTGCTTGCCTCCCCAGAGCCAAGCTAAGAGGATTAGAGCATAGTAGGGCGCAGAAATCCTCCTAATAACAGACTATAGGACTAAAGTCGCAGCTATCCTCTCTTAACCCAACCATTCGTGGCACTACCAAACTTAACATAACTCGACCTATCGTTCCGGGACAACTCTTGCTGGCCTACCCAGAGCCAAGCAGAAGACATTAGTGAACAGTGGAACGCAGAAATCCATATGATATCAGTGTATATCAGAAAAGTCAAAGGTACACAAGGCTAACTCAAATCAACGGGATAAAGCCAAGTATACTATATATAAACCTAACGTGCCGATATCGCTATTGCTGCACTACACAGAACCAAGCAGGACATACGAGAGCACGGTAGAGCGCAGAAATGTACCGAGAAGCAGTGTACGGCGCAAGAGTTGAAGCTATCCTACTCTCCACTAACGTGTTCCGCTTGACTCTGTGGTGACAGGAATGGTGGTCGTGGCACGTTTGTCTGTGTTAGCTTACATTTGGTTATGTTGCGCTCGGTTAGGTTAGGAGAGGATAGCAACGACTTTAGTGCTATAGTCGGCTTTTTGGCGGATTTCTGCGCCCTACAGTGCTCTAACGTTTTCAGCTTAGCTCTGGCAATGCCAGCAACAGTGGTCTCGGCTTCTTATGATTAGTCATGTTACGTTGCGTTAGGTTGGTTCAGGTTGAGTTTGGTCAGGATAGCTTTAACTTTTGAGCTGCACACTGCTATTCGATGGATTTCTGCGCTCTGCTGTGCTCTAGTATGTCCACCTTGTCTCTTGGGACGGCGGCAGTGGCGGTATCCGCACGTTAGGTTCAGCTATGCTACATTTGGTAATGGCAAGCTTGGTGAGGTTAGGAGGGGATAGCTTTCTCTTTAGTGCTGTATTCTGCTATTAGGTGGATTTCTGCGCATTACAGTGCTCTAATATTTTCAGTGCGGGTCTGGCAAGGCCAGGAAGTGTGATCTCGTCATGTTATGTTTAGTCAGGTTACGTCTGGTTACGTTGGAATGGTGTACGCTTGGTCGGGATATCTTTAACCATTCTGCTGTACACTGATATTCGTTGGATTTCTGCACTCCACTGCGCTCTTGTATGCCCTGCATGGCTCTGGGTGGGCCAGTAATTGTGGTCGCCGCACGTCAAGGTGAGTTATGATACGTTCGATTACTTTACGATTCTCTAGGTTAGTAGAGGATAGCTATGCCTTTAGCGCTATAGTCTGCTCTTAAGTGGATTTCTGCGCACTACAGAGCTCTAATGCTTCAGCTTGGCTCTGGCAAGGCCAGAAATAGTGGTCTCGACACGTTATGCTGAGTCATGTTACGTTCGGCTTTTTTCTGTTGCTTTGGGTTAGGACGGTGTACCTTTGACGTTTCTGATATACATTGCTATTCTATGGATTTTCTGCCTTCCACTTTCCACTAATGTGTTCTGGTTGGCTCTGGGGATGCCAGCAGTGGTGTCCTTGGCACGTTAGGTTGAGACATGCTGCGTTTGTCTATGTTAGGTTTTGTCACGTTAGGTTAGGGTACCTATGACTTTTGTGCCTTGCACATCATTGCGGCGGATATATGCGCACTCCTGCACTCTTGTATATTCTGCTTTGCTCTATGGAGGCCAGCAATATTGGTCAAGGCACGATAGGATTTGTTAGGTTACGTTCGGCTGTGTTACGTTTGGTTGGGGTAAGAGAGGATAGCTTTGACTTCTGCGCTGTACACTGCTGTTCGCAGGAATTATGCCTTCTGCTGTGATCTAGCATTCCCTGCTTTGCTGTGGAGATACATGAAACGGCGGCAGCGGCGCGTAATGTTGAGTTAGTTTACGGTTGTTTAGGCTAGGTTTGTTTGGAATAGGTTGGGATACCGTTGACTTTCGTACAATGCACTGCCATTCTATGGACCTCTGCGTACAACTCTAACATGCCCTGCTTGGCGTTGTGGACCTGCGTGCCACGTATAGGCACGTTAGGTTGGGATGGGTTACGTTTGCTTGGGTTAGGTAAGGTCAGGTTATGTCTGGGTCGCTTTTACCTTTCCGCTTTACACCCCTATGCAGCGGATTTCTGCGGTCTACTGTGCTCTAGTATATTCGGCTCGGCTCTGGTGAAGTCAGCAATAGCGGTGCAGTCACGTTTGGCTGAGTTTGGTCACGATTGGTTATGTTACGTTTGGCTATATTAGGATATGATAACTAAGGCTTTTGCGCTGTACACACTTATTCGAATGATTTCTAAGCTCCTCATTGCTCTAATATGCCCTGCTCGGCCCTGGGGAGGCCTGCGATAGAGGTCTCGGCTCGTCAGGTCTAGTTATTCCATGTTTGGATACTCTGCTCTAATATATTCTGCTTGCCTCTGAGGACGCCAGCAATAACGTTCGTGGCACGTATGATTGAGTTATTTTCCGTTCACTTTAGCTAGGCTAGGATAAGTTTGGTCTAGATGGGTATGGCTTTTGTGCAATACGCTGCTATCCTATGCATTCCT
>NW_016911335.1:0-262 GCF_001483705.2 Eufriesea mexicana | reverse complement strand
CTGACCTGACCTGATCTGAACTGTCGTGACCTGAACTGACCTGACCTGACCTGACCTGACCTGTACTGAACTGACCTTACCTCGCCTGACCTGACCTTACGTTGCTTGGCTGATCTGACCTGACCTGACCTGACCATATATGACCTGGCCTGGCCAGGCCTGGCCTGACCTGACCTCTCCTGACGTGATCTGACCAGCTATGACATGACATGACCTGACCTGACCTGACCCGACCGGACTGACCTGACCTGACCAGGCCTGT
>NW_016911334.1:0-651 GCF_001483705.2 Eufriesea mexicana | reverse complement strand
TGCATGCATGGATGTGTGTATGGACGCATTTACGGATGTATCTATGGATGTATGTATGGATGAATGTATGGGGGAATGCATGGATGCATGGATGTACGAAGGAATGGATGAGTGCATGGATGGATGGATTTATGGATGAATGGATGTGTGGCGGTATGGATGTATGTACGGGAGAATGTAACGGCGTAGTATCGATGTATGTATTGATGTCTGTATGGATGCATGTATGGATGGATGGATTGGTGGATGGATTTATGGATGTATGGACGGATGGATGTATTTTCTACCAATGTACGGATGTACCAATGTATGGATGCAAGGATCTCTATATGTATGGATGTATGGATGGCTGGATGTATGAGTGGAAGGATGTATGGATGGATGGATGTATGAATGTATGTATGGATGTATGTATGGATGTTCGGATGTATGGATTTATGATTGTATGGTTGTGTGGATGAATGGATGTATGGATGTATGTATGTGTGAATGGCAGGGTATGTTAATGGATTGATGTATTGATGTACAGGTGTTGGGATGCGTGAATGTATGGTTGTTTGGATTTATGTATGTATGGATGTATGGGTTGATGGATGTATCGAATGGTAGACGTACGAGTGGAAGGATGTATGGATGTATGGATCTGTGGAT
>NW_016911333.1:10399-11444 GCF_001483705.2 Eufriesea mexicana | reverse complement strand
CCAAGAATGATGGTCGCGGCACGCTAGGTTGAGTTATGCTACCTCCGGTTATGCAAGGTTTGGATAGGATGGAATACGATAGCTTCTACTTTGAGCTCCATTCTGTTATTCGGGGGATTTCTGCGCTCTACTGTACTCTAATATGTTCTACATGTACCCGGGTACGCTAGCGATAGAGGACGTGGCACATGTCTATCAGTTATGTTACGTACGGTTTGGTTAGGTTAGGATAAGTTCGATTAGGATGGCTTGCACTTTTGTGCTCTACACTGCTATTCTGTGAATTCCTGCGCTCTGCGTTGCTCTGCTATGTTCTGCTCGGCTCTCGGGATGTGAGGAATGGTGGCCGTGGCACGATTGGTTGTGCCATGTTACGTTCGGCTTGGTGAGGTTAGGCTGTGGTTAATTAAGGTGGCTCCGACTTTCGTGCTATACACAGTTATTCGGTGGACACCTACGGTCCACTGTACTCTACCCAAACGTGCTGGACACTGGATGACCAGCAATAGTGGTCGCGGAACATTACGTTGAGTTTGGCTACGATAGGTTAGGCTATGTTTGTTCGTGCTAGGTTTGGATATTTTTCAATATTCTGCTGTATACTGCGATCCGATGGATTTCTGCAACCTAGCCTCTTCTATTATGTTCTGCTTGGCTCTGTGGAGGACAGCAATAGTGGTGGTAGCTCGTTAGGCTCAGCTTGGTTACGTTCGGCAGTGTTTGGATATGCTGGGTTAGGTTGGGTTAGCTACGACTTTTGCGCTATGCACTGCAATTCTATGGACTCCAGCGCCCTATTGTGCGCTACCACACTCTGCTCGTCTCCGGGACGCCAGGAATAGCGGTCGCGGCATGATAGGTTGAATTATGTTACGTTCGGTTAGGTAAGGTTTGGCGATATTAAGATGGGATACTCTTAACTTTTGTCTATGCACAGGTATGCGGTGAACTTCTGCGCCATGCTGCGCTCTAATATGCTCTGCTTGGATTTGGGGAAGACAGCAATAGCGGTTTCGGCACGTTACTTTCAGTTAGGTTACCTTCA
>NW_016911333.1:9270-10266 GCF_001483705.2 Eufriesea mexicana | reverse complement strand
TAGCGGTCGTGGCACGTTTGGTTGGGTTATGCTACGTTCGGTTTGGTTAGGTTAGGTTAAGTTTGGTTAGGATGGCTTTGACTTTTGTGCTATACACTGCTATTCGGTGGATTCCTGCGCTCTACCGTGCTTTTATTCTGCTCGGCTATTGTTATGGCAGCAATATTGGTGTCGGCACGATTGGCTGAGTTAGGTTTCGTTTGGATATGTTACGTTAGGTTAGGATAGGATATGGTAGCTTTGACTTTTACGCTGTACACTGCTATTTGGTGGATTCCTGCGCTCTACTGTGCTCCAATATCTTCTGCTTGTCTCCGGGAGGCCAGCAGTAGTGGTCGCGGCACGTTTGGTTCAAATATGCTACGTTTGGTTTGCTTGGGTTAGGATAAGTTCGGTTAGGATGGCTTTGACCTTAGTGCTATAAGCTGCTATGCGATTGCTTTCTACGCTCTACTGAGCTCTAGTATATCCTGCTTGGATACGTGGAGGCCAGCTCTAGTGGTCTCTGCACGTTAGGCTGAAGTACGTTGTGTATCTTTGTGTTACATACGGTTATGTTAGGAGAGGACAGCTTTGACTTTTGTGCTGTACACTCCTATTCGGTGGGTTCCTACGCACCACTCTCCTCTAGCATGACCAGCTTGGGTTCGGGGAGGGCAAAAATGACGGTCTCGGCACGTTAGGTTTCGTTGCGTTACGTTTGGTTATGTTACGGTATGTTAGGTTATTAGAAGATAGCTATGACTTCAGTGCCACTGCCTGCTATTTGGCAAACTGCTGCGCCCTACAGTGCCTTAATATTATCAACTTGGCTCTTTGAAGGGCTGCAACAGTGGTCTCGGCACCTTATCTTGAGTCAGGTTACGTTCCGCTAGGTTGGGTCAGGATAAGTTTCGTCAGGATAGCTTTAACTTTTGTGCTGTACGAACGTGTCGCGAACCCTATTGCTGGCCTGCACATATCCAAACAGAATAAATTAGTGGAGAGCAGGACGCA
>NW_016911333.1:0-3091 GCF_001483705.2 Eufriesea mexicana | reverse complement strand
TTGGCACGCAGAACATATTCCAGCACAGTAGAGCGCAGAAATCCACCGAACAGCGTTGCATAGCGCAAAGGCTACAGCCATCATAACAAAACCTGTCACACCTAGCATAAACAGGCGCAACACAACATAACCTGACGCGCCGCTGCCTCTATTTCCGGCCATCGCAGAGTAAAGCAGAGCATATTATGTCGCTGTAGAGCGCAGAAACACAGCGAATAGCAGTGTATACCACAAAAGTAAAAGCTGTCCCAGCCGAACCTAACCAAACGTAACATAACCGAACCTACCATATCCCAACATGACATGCCGTTGCCGCTATTGCTCGCCTCCCCATTGCCAAGCTGAACATATTAGGGCACAGTAGAGCACAAATATCCGACGAACAGCGGTGTATATTACAAAAGACAAGAAGCTCCTAAACTAGCTTTACATAACCTAGCCTATCCTTACGTATCCTCGAACAAAATATCGTGCCGAGACCTCTATTGCTGGCCTCCGCAGAGCAAAGCTGAACATGTTAGAGCAGAGTTCAATGCAGCAATCAATTTTATAGCAGTGTATTGCACAAAACCCAAAGCTAACCATGCCCTAACCCAAACAATCGTGACATAACAAAACGTAGCATAACTCAACCTAAGGTGACACGACCAGGATTGCAGGCCTCCACAGAGCAAAGCAGAACATATATGTGGATAGTAGGATGCAGAAATACTTAGAATCGCGGTGTACGCCAGAAAAGTCTAAGGTAACCTGCCTCATGCCAAACAATCAGAACCTACCCTAACATAGCGTAACTCAGCATAACGTGCCGCGACCACTATGTCTGGGCTCCCCACGGTCAAGCAGTATGTAGTCGAGCAGTGTAGAGAGTAGAAATCCACCGAATATCGGTGTATATCACGAAAATAATATCTGTCCAGACCTAACAAAGCCTAACTTTATGAAGCCAAACGTAGCCTAACTCACACGAACGGTCCGAGGCCCTTTGTACTGGTCACCCCAGAGTCGAGAAGAGTATAGTAGAGCGACGTACAGCGTAGAAATCCACCGAAAAACAGTGTACAGCACAAAAGTTGAAGGTACCATATCCTAACCTATCCATGCATAATATAACCAAACGCAACATAACATAAGCTTACGTGCCGAGACCGCTATTGCTAGCCTCCTCAGAGCCTAGCAGAATATACTACCTCACAGTAGAGAGTACAAATCCACCAAATTGCGGCGTGTAGCACAAAACTCGTGGCTATCCTAACCAAACCTTGAACAACCGGACGAATCCAAACGTAGAATATCTAAACCTAACGACCGGAGAACACTATTGCTGGCCTCCTCAGAGCCAAGCAGCATATACTAGAGCACAGTAGATGGCAGATATCCGCCGAATTGCAGTGTATAGCACAAAAGTCAGAGATATCATAACGTGACCTGTGCCAACCTAACCAAACCGGACGCAGCATAACTAAACGTAACGTGCCGAGAATACTATGGCTGGAATCCCCATAGCCAAGCATTGCATGCTATAGCAATGTAGAGTTTAAAAATCCACCCAATGGAGGGGTATGGCGCACAACTCGTATCTATGATCTTCCAACCCAACTAATCGTAAAATATCCAGACGAAGCATAACTCAACCTAACGTGGCTCGACCACTATTGTTGGCTTCTCCAGTGCCATGCAGAAAGTAGTAGAGCACGGCAGAGCGCAGAAATCCACCGAAAAGCAGTGTCCAGCACAAAAGTCAAAGCTATTCTCTCCAAACCTAACCAATCGTAACATTACCAAACTTATCGTACCTCAGCCTAACGTGACGCGACCTCTATTGCTGGCCTGCCCAGGATCAAGAAGAACATATTAGAGGGGGTGGATCGCAAATATACATGGAATCGCAGTGTATAGCAGAAATGTCAAAGTTATACAAACCAAGCCAAAGCAAACATAACCTAGCCGAACGAAGCCTAACCCGACATAACGTGCTGCGACCACTATTGCTGCCCTCCCAGAGGCGGGAAGAACACAGCGGAGGAGAATAGAGCTCAGAAATCCACAGAATCGCAGTGTATAGCAGAAAAGCAGAGGCCACCCGAACCTAACCCAAACGAACATAACATAACCGAACGTTCCCTAACTCAAGATAACGTGCGGCGTCGAGAATTGCAGGTCTCGCCACTGCCAGGCAGAATGTAGTAGAGCACAATAGAGCGCAGAAATACAACGAATAGCAGCGTACAGCACAAAAGTCAAAGCTATCCTGCCCTAACCTAACCAATCGTATCATAACGTAACGTGACCTAACACATTCTAACGGGCCGCGACCGCCATTGCCGGCCTCCACAGAGGCGACCAGGACATATTAGTGGAGAGTAGTTCTCAGAAACTCACATAATCGCAGTGTATAGCAGAAATGCAGAGGCCACCCGAACCAAACCCAAACTAACGTAACATAACAAAACGTAGCCCAACTCAACATAACGTGCCGCGACCACATTTGCAGGCTTCGCCAGTGCCACGCGGAATATACCTGAGCAGAGTCGGGCGCTGGATTCCACCAAATAACTGTGTATAGTATGAAAGTCAAAGCTATCCTAACCGTACATAGCATAACCTAACATAGCCAAACGTAAATTAACTATGACTAACATGCCGAGGCCACTATTGCTGGCATTGCCAGAGCCGCGAAGATTATTCTAGGGTACTGTGGAGCACAAAAATCCTCCGCATTGCAGTGTGCAGCACAAATGTCGAAGCTATCCCCTCCTAACCGAACCAACCGTAACACAACCAAACGTAACCTAACTTTATCTAACTTGACGCCACCACTATTTCTGCTCTCCCCGAAGGCGAACAGAACGTGGTAGAGGAGAGTAGTGTGTAGAAATCCACCGAATCGCAGTGTGCATCACGAAAGTGAAAGCTACCCTTACAGTACTTAACATAACCCAACCTAGCCGAACGTAACGATACACAACTTAATGTGCTGCGATCAGCATTGCTGGCCTCCCCAGAACCAAACCGAAAATATTAGTGAACAGCAGAGCGCAGGAATCCACCGAACAGCAGATTACAACACAAAACTCAAAGGAATACTACC
>NW_016911332.1:0-661 GCF_001483705.2 Eufriesea mexicana | reverse complement strand
TCAGGTCAGGTCATATCAGTCAGGTAAGGTCAGCCCAGGTCAGGTCAGGTCAGGTTAGGTCAGGTCAGGATAGGTCAGGTCAGGTCAGTCAGGACAGGTCAGATCTGGTAAGGCCCGTTAAAGTTAGGACAGGTCAGGTCAGGTCAGATCAGTCAGGTCAGGTCACGTCAGGTCAGGTCATGTCAGATCAGGTCAGGTCAGGTCAGGTCATGTCAGGACAGGTCAAGCCTGGTAAGGGTAGGCCAGGTCAGGCCAGGTCAGGTCAGGTCAGGTCTGGTCAGATCAGTCCGGTCAGGTCAGGTCAGGTCAGGTTAGATCAGGTCTGGTCAGGTCAGGTCAGGCAAGGACGGGTCTGGTCAGGTCAGGTCAGATCATGTCAGGTCAGGTCAGGTCAGCTCAGGTCATGTCAGGTCAGGTCAGTGATATGATGTCAGATCATTTCAGGTCAGTTCAGGCCAGGTCAGGGCAGGTATGGTCAGTTCAGGTCAGGTCAGGTCAGGTCAGATCAAGTCAGGTCAGAACAGTCATGTCAGGTCAGGTCAGGTCAGGTCAGGCCAGGCGAGGCCAGGTAGGGTCACGTCAGGTTAGGTCAGGTCTTGTCAGAGCAGTAAGGTCATGTCATTTCAGGTCAGGTAAGGCCAGTTAAGGTCAGGTCAGATCA
>NW_016911331.1:8048-41544 GCF_001483705.2 Eufriesea mexicana | reverse complement strand
TATTAGCAAATGACGACACCATACTGAGTGCAGCCATCATCACAGTATTCTAGCCGTTGTATAACTTCCTCGACTTACGGCGAATGTTCCGAAGCTATTCTGGAATAACCAATGTATAACACGATTGTCTTCAGATATTACCAATTGACCGTTTGGTACATACTACATCCATCAATATAGCGGAGTGGCTGTTCGATTATTCCATTCAATTATGCTTTAAATGCTGTGACAATTCTTGAACCGGAAAATACAGATCCCCTGAGCGTAGAGGTATTAGCAATTTACTACACAGTACACAATACCCCGACTATCCCGGTTATGTAGCCGCCTCACAGCATTGTTCACTGATGATGATAATTCGAAAGTAATCCTCGTATAACATATGTGTTGTGTGATCGTGGTTAGTGATTTTACAATTGACAGTACGGCATTTGGTATATCCTCCAATCGATTACAGTTGTCGTTTTGATAATCTTTTCACTGATAATGTGTACAGGACAGCAAAGCTAGAAACAGAAATGCTGACCCATTAACCCTCGAGATATGAACGAATGACGACACAGTACTTAGTACTGATATCGTCACAATGTCTTAGCCGTTAAATAATTTTGTTCACTGATGAAGTATATTCCAAAGAGACTCTAGAGTTGCCTATGTATATTACGGTTGGCCAGAGGTGGTTCCATTTGACGGTACGTTATTTATTACATCCACCAACATAACACACTAGTCGTTGGACCGGTATGTTCAATGATGATTTAAATTCTATAACATTTCTAGAAATACGAAATGCAGTTGCACTGATCATTGAGAAATTAAAAACTTGCAACACAGTACTGATTACAGCCACCATCGCAGTAATGTAGCCGCTGGAGTACTTTATTCACTGATGATGTAGTTTCGAAGGAGATTCCAGTACAAACAATGTATTGTGCGGTTGAGGTTAGTGTTACTAACAAATGACAGTAGGACATTTAGTTCGTCTTTCAGCAGATCACTGTTGCCGTTGGAATGGTCTCTCCACTGAAGATATACATACCACAGCAGTTCTTGAACGAGAAATGCAGATCCATTATCCCTTGAGATATTAACAACTTACATCACAGTACAGAGTACACCCACCATGTCAGTAATGCAGCCGTTTGACTACTTTGTCCACTGATAATATAATTTCGAGGGAGATTCCTGAATAACCTATTCATTGGGCGGTTACGATTAGTGACATTTACAATTGACAGTACGACATGTATTGCATCTTTCAGTAGATCCTTGTTGCCGTTGAATTAATCTGTTCTATGATGGTGCATACTTCACAGCAACTCTGGAACGAGAAGTGCAGATCCATTATCTCCCGAGGGTTTAAAAAATGACAGCACAGGACTGAGTACAATCAGTGTCACGGAATCCTAGCCGTTGAAAAATTATGTTCACCGATGATGCATCCTCGAAAGCAATTCCAGAGTAATCTATGTATATTAGGGTTGACATCAAACATTTCCAATTGACAGTGCGGTACTAATTACATCCACCAATATAGCACAGTATTCCTTGGATTAACCTGATCAATGATGTTTTAATTTCTATATCAAACCTAGAATGAAAAAATACAGTTCCACGGTCACTCGAGTTACTAGCTACTTACATCATAGTACAGAGTACACCACATTCTCGGTGATGTAGCAGTTGGACTACTTTGTTCATTGAGAGTATAAATTCGAACGTGACTCCAGTATGGCCTATGTACAATACGCTTATGCTTAGTGACAGCTACAATCCACAGTTGGGCATTTAGTACGTCTTCCAACCGACCACTGTTGCCGTCGTATTAATCTGATCACTCATAGTGTATATTCCACAGAAATTCTATGACACGAAATGCATACCCATTATCCCGCGAAAAATTAAAGAATGACAACACAGAACTAAGTACATTAACCATCACAATATCGTAGCGGTTGAATAACTTTGTCCACTAATGATGAAAATTCCATAGCTATTCCGGAATCATCAATGTATTTTACGGTGGTACTGAGGTATAACCCATTGACAGTATTATAACTACTACATCAACCAATATAGCAGAGTAGCCGTTGGATAATTCTGTTCAGTGATGACCTAAATTCTGTAACAACCCTAGAATTACAAAATGAAGATCCACGGATCCTCGAGATATTAACAATTTACCACAGCGTACTGAGACACCCTACCAAAACTGTAATGTAGTCGTTGGAATACTTTGTGTACTGATAACTTTAATGCGAATGTGATTCTAGTATAACATATGTATTGTCCGATTGTGGTTGGGGATATATACAATTGACATTACGGCATCTTTCCAGAGGATCACTGCTGCAGATGGATCGACCTGTTCACTGAAGATATATATACCACAGCAATTCTGGAACTGGAAATGCAGATACATTATACTTTCATACGTTAACAAATGACAACACAGTACTGTGTATAGCCACCATCACTGTATTGTAGCCGCTGATTAGCTTTGATCGCTGCCGATATAAATTCCGAAGCAATTCCAGAATAATCAACGTATAGTACGATCATGGCTTGGGAAACTTTCCAGTTCACAGTACGGTACATACTACTTCCACCTATATAGCGCTGTAGACGTTGAATTAACATATTCAATGACGATTTAGATTCCTTGACAATACTAGAATGACAATGAACGGGTACATTAACTGTCGCGATATTAACAATTGACATCACAGTACTGAGTACAGCCATCATCACAGTAATTTTGCCATTGGAATAATTTTCCCACGTATGATATAAATTCCGAAGCAATTCTGGAATAATGAATGCATATTACGGTTATTGATGGAGACATTTCCATCTGACAGCGCGGAACTTGGTACATCCACCAATAAAACGCTGTAGCGGCAAGATTGTTGTGTTCAATGAAGGCTTAGGTTCTATAACATTTCTAGAACGACAAAATACATATCCATCATCCCTCGCGACATTAACAATTGACAACACAGTACCGAGTACAGGCACCATCACAGAGCTGTATCCGTTGCACAACCTTGTCCACTGACGGTGTATATTCGTATCTAATTCTGGGAAAACCTGTATATACTACCGGTACGTCTAGTGACGCCTACAATTCACGGTACGGTCATTAGTGCACCCACCAGCAGAGCATTGCGGTCGCTGTATTATGCCGCTGAGTAATGACATGTTCCTTATAGCATCTCTAGGATGACAAAGGACAGACCCACCGTCCCCCGAGATACTAACAGTTGAAAAAACAGTACTCAGTAAAACCTTCACCACAGCGCTGCAGCCGTTGTACTAGTTTGCCCACTGATTATGTAGACTCGAAAGCAATTCTAGATTAATAATTGTATATTACGGTGGTAGCTTCATATACTTCAAATTGACAGTACGGTACATATTACGTCCACCCTTATAAATCTGCAGCCGCTGGTTTCATATGTACAGTGATAGTCAAGATTGTAAACCAATTGCAGAATGCCAAGGCACAGATCCGCTGGCCCTCGAGATATTAACAATTGACAACACAGCAGAGAGTTCTGCCGTCATTACGTTACTGTAGCCACTGGAATACTTTGTACCCTTAAGATGTAAATACCAAAGCAACTTAGGGATAGTCAACGTATATTACAGTAACGGATAGAGACATTTCCATTTGAAAGTGCGGTAACCATTGCATCCATGAATATAGCACTGTAGCCGTTGGATTCGTCTTTTCAGTGATGATATATTTCCTATAATAATTCTAGAATGTCAAAACACACATCCTCCGTCCCACGAGATATTAACAATTGACAACATGGTTCTGATTTCAGCCACAATCGCAGCACTGTAGCCGTTGGACCAGCTTGTACCACTGATGGTGTAAATTCGAACGTGTCTCTAGAATAATCGATGTATCCTACGGTATTGGCTTGAGATACGACCAATTTATATTGCGGTACGCAGGAGATCCACCAGCAGAGCACTGCAGCCGCCGAAATAACCTGCTCAATGCTGGCGAAGGTTTCATAAACATTCTAGAGCGAAAGAGACAGAACCGTCATCCCTTGAGATATTAACAATTGACAGCACCATACTGAATACTGCCATCATTACGTTACAGTTGCGGTTGGACTGCTTTGTCCACTCAGGATATATATTCCGAGGCTATGCATTAACGACCACTGTATATTATAGCAATCGCCAGAGTTATTTCCAATTGTCAGTACGGCACAAATTACATCCACCAATATTGCACTGTTGCCGCTGGACTAATCTGTTTACTGATGATTTAAATCCTAGAACAATTGTAGAATTTCAAAACAGAGATCCACTGATCCTCGAGACATTAACAACTGAAAACGTAGTAGCGAGACCAGCCGTCATCACAGTACAGTAGCCTCTGGTCTTCTTTGTACTCTGGCGACTCTAATGCCATGGAGATTCTAGAATAATCAACGTATAATGCCGTCATGGCTTGAGATCCTTGCATGAGATAGCACCGTAGCTAGTAAATCCACCAGCAGAGCGCTGCAGCAGCTGTATTAATGTATTTAATGATGATTAGTGTTCTATAAAAATTCTAGCATGACACAATTCAGGTACATTATACCTTCAGATATCAACAAATGGCAGCACATTACCGAGTGCAGCTATCACCACGCTGCTGCAATCGTTGGACTACTTTTCTCAGACGTGACATACATTCCAGTGCAGTTGTGGTATAGTCAGCGTGTATTACGGTTTAAACCTGAGATATTTCCAATTGACAGTGCGGCACATAATACATCGGCCAGTATGGTACTTATTGCGAGGGATTACACTTTTCAGTGAGGATTCATGTTCTACAACGATACAGGAACAACAAAATACAGGTCCACGATCAGCTGAGACACGAATAATTGACAGCATTGTACTGAGTACAGTCGCCATCACAATAATGTATACGTTGGGCTTCTTTATTCACTGATGATGTAAATTCCAAAGTAACTCTGGAAGAACGTACGTATGCTACGGTTACGTCTAGTGGTACCTATAATTCACAATACGGTAATTGGTACATCTACCAGCAAAGCTCGTTTGCCGTTTTTTAGCCTGTCGTATGGTGATATAAATTCTACAGCAACTTCAGAATGACAAAACACAGGTCTACCATCCCTCTATGTTTCAACACTTGACAACAGAGTACTGATTACAGCAATCATCACTGAAATGTATACGTTGGAATACTTTGTTTACTGATGATGTAAATTCCTAAGTAATTATGGAAAAACATATGATTACTACCGTTATGGCTATTGATGACCTCAATTCACAGTATGGTAATTAATTCATACGCTAGCAGAGCACTACCGCCGTTGTATTATTCTGTCGAGCGTTGAATAAGGTTTCATAGCTTCTCTAGGGTGACAAGAGGCAGATCCACGGTCCCTCGAGAAATTAACAATTGACAACACGGGACTCAGAATAGCCATCATCACGATTGCGTAGCCGTTGGACTGCTATGTTCACTGGTGATGTGAATTCGAACGTGCTCATAGAATAACCAATATAAGATAAGGGTATGGCTTGAGATACTTCGAATTGACGGTGCGGTACTCATTACTTCGACGAATACAGCACTATGGCTGTTGGATTAATATGCTCAATAATGATGTTAATTATACAAGAACCATAGAATGACAAAATGGTGATCCACTGACATGCAAGACGTTAACAATTCACAACACCGATCTGCGTAGAGCCATCATCACTGTAATGTATTTGTTGGTAAACTTTATTCACTGATGATGTAAATTCGAAAGTGACTTCAGAATAATAAGTGTATAACACGGTTATGGCTTGAGATACTCCAATTGTCAGTACGGTGCTTAGTACATCCACCAGCAGAGCACTGCAGCCGCTGTATTATTCTGTTCAATGTGTACTTAGATTTTATAGCAGTTCTAGAAAGGCGAATGGCGGATCCGTTGACCTTCGAGATGTTAGCTATTGACATAATACTAAGGATTACAGCCGTAGTATCTAAGCCATCATTGAACAGATTAATCCAACGAATGCAGCGCTGTGTTCGTGTATGTGCTATGTACCGTTATGTCAATTGTAAATGTGACTAGCCATGACTGCTCTATGCATTGACTATTCTGGAAAATATGGAGACATTAAATGAACGGTGAAGGAATTAAACCTAAAGCAGCAGTAATGTGAAGATGGCTGCACTAAGTACTGTGTTGCCAATTGTTAATGAATCGAGGTTTAATGGATCAGTCGATTGTTATTCTAATATTGCTACAGTATCTAAATCCTCATTGAAGAGATGTATCGTTCCGCTACAGTGCTATTTTTGTGAATGTAATGGGTACCGTACTGTCAATTGCAAGGACATCCATAACATACTGTAATATACGTAATAAACGTAAGTTCTGTAGCAGTTAGGGAACTACCAATTCATAGGACAATTATCGCTAGAGATATTTCGATTTGGCAATACAGTACACGGAACACACATCGAAATATGACTATATTCGTTGTACTATTCTATACACCGATGATCCAAATTCTGCAACAATTCTAGAGTTATGAATAGATGGATCAGTTATCACTTCAGATATAGGCATTTCATAATGCAGTACTGTGTGTAGCTTTCTGCGCAGTGCTATTTCTATTCGACCATTTAATTCGCTGATCATCGTATTTATTTGGCAACTCGTGAGTGGACAAGGGATGAATCAATTATAGCAGGGGATATTAACAAGTGACAACACAGTTCTGATTATAACCATAAACATTGTACTATAGTCATCGGATTAATTTGTTCATGGCCATCAAATCTGTAGAGAAATTATAAAATATGAATGAACATGTCAATTACCGCCAGAGATACCCTCAATTGGCGATACATAACAGAGAATAGCAATATACGGGATCTATTAATTCCGCGATAACCTGAGTATTTCAGAAGCTCTAGAACGTGCAATGGATGGAGCAAATGACACTAGGGACGTTGATCAATGTGTATAAACTCCTGAGTATAGCTATCCGCACGGAACTATATCTGACGGATTGATCTATACAATGGCGATATAAATTCCAAGGTTACTGTATAATAATCAACGTATAGATCAATTGTGTCCAGGGTACATTGCACTTAACCATGCGGTACTTAGTACAGCCGCCAATGCAGAACTATAGCCGTTGGAATAATCTATTTACTGGCGACTTCATTTCTGTAGAGGTTCTAGATGGTCAAAGGATAAATCAATTGCAGCTGAAGATGTAAACAAATGAAAATACGCTACTAATTATAGCCATCCACATAGTTCTACGGCCATTGCACTAACTCAAACCCTGATCGTCTACGTTCTTCAGAAAAATGTATAGCGTTATTCACCGAACAACACACAATTCATGCATTTTCAGCGCAAGCTTCAATACAGTTTCTGCGAACTTCTGGAATAATTGGCTTTCCTGTGATAAAGCTACTTCACTGCTTCCGAACTGCACATAGTAACACTATTCTGGTAGCGTAACACATTTCCAGCAGCTGCAGGGTGGTTTGCTCGCGGTTTCAGCGAATTTTTTAAAAATTTGCGATCTTTTGGCGAAGATTTACTACTGCCTTATAGCTGCACGGAAATACTTTGTTGTAGTAGTACCGCAAATCTCATGCAACCTTGGCCCCATTGGAATACCGTTTCTTCGAGTGTAAGGAAAACTTTCGATTTCACGTTGCAAAGCTTTACTACTGCTTCAGATCTGCACCGAATAGTCTTATTTTAGCAATGTCGCACACTTCATGCAATTTAAGTGCAGTTTGATTTCACTTGTGTCGTCTGCCAATATTTACTGATAGGTATAGCGCGCTACATTTTCGTTACCAAACTCATTAAATAACTGAATCAATAGCACAAGAACGATCCAATAAAGGGCATTTACAGCATGAATATAGGGACCGATAGAATATGAGTGATCCAATAAAGGACATATTATAGCCATAGAGTAACAAGGTCGGGAGACCAGTGCATCTGCTTTTCCAGCGCCAAAGCACTTGTAAAGTCCGAGATGACGCGTCCCGTGTCCGGGTGCACAGCCACCGACCAGACCAAAACGTAGGAGGGAGACATTGTGGGGAGGAAAGTAGCATGGTCTACCTCCAGGGCCGATCTCGCTCTTTTCGTCTCACGATCCTCTCTCTTTGCCCTCCAATGAAGGTCCTCTCAACACGCTGTTGCCTTGAGTGTCACGTCCATGATTATTAATCATATGCGCTTCGAAAGATTTTCGCGATGTGCACGTAACAATTCGAAACTTATCTTGCCTGTACTTATGACTCCCGGTTGTTGCCATTTATGGTGAAATGAAAATAGAAAGTCAGGAGCACTACATTTCCATATTTCACGGGAAGTTACTTCTATTTTAGTTTTTATCATACAGTCGTCACTTAAGCTAAACGAGCATGTTAACATTGCGATGAACATGTAGTCACCTTTCTCGAATTGAGTATGGACACTTCTTGACGTTCAACTTATGAACTTTACTCCCGTGGTTGGCACTGTTTTTGTATTATTATCTTCATACTTCAATGTAAATTACTCGCTGATTTCCCATGGCCCTGATTGTTTCGTGTGCGGCCGCAATTTATTGGTTGGTACGTTTGGCATACGAAAACACATTAGCTCTGCCAATGTTTCTGTATTGCTTCGTTTGGGAATATTCATTACATTTTCAGTTTCTATAATTTTATCAGGGTCCTCGTCGTTTAAATAACCTTTCAATTATTTGCAAGTTAATTCACATTGTTGTACATATTACGACTAATTTTCTGAAATTTTTCTAGCTTATTCCATGTTTGCACACGTGAAAACAGAACCATACATCTTCTTCCTCTGAACTGTATGTCATTACATTTTTGAAATGCTCATATCTGCGTCAGAAGAAACATCTTTCACCATCACCTATTGTTTCAATCATTGCCTTCAGAACTTTAGCGACAGCTATTATTAGTTTTCTAGTAATATTTTCTTAAACACTCTGAAGTTGTATCTTGCTTCAATTACGTGCAATCATACTATTCGCGTCGTGGGCCACGCATATTTTATTACCAAGTATTCCAACCAAAATTTCTGTTACAAATTGTTTGAATCGAATTCTTACTGCGAAATTCCCGACGATATTTAGAAAGATAATGCACGCAATTTCATTCAATTCAGACAAACTGCACACTTGCAGTATATATCCAAGAGGGGGTAATGTATTTCGAAACGCTCTTTTGCGAGGCATTCATATTTTCATCTTGCATAGGCTTACCATTTGTCATATATTTCAACAATTTTCATAGATGACGAAGAAGTACAATTCAATTAAGGTAATTTGAACTAAGCAGAATAATCTGGAATTAACCTTGATACGAATTAAACTGAACGAGGCATCTGCAAACAATCTCATAATTCGTAGTTGCCAAGTCGCTCTGAAATTCGTATGGAGAATCGTACCTTAAGTTGGAAAATCCATTTGCGTTCAAGGTAATGCTAGCTGAAATTAATTGAGAAATAACCATAAGTTCCACTAAATACAGAGAAAAATAAATGGAAGTTCACGATGAGATATGTCCGAATTAAAATTTGAATTATATGGATATCCTTGAAAGTTATTTTTACGTTGTTTGCAAATATTTCTGTATTTATGTACATCATTTAGGTATAATGCTAAAAGATACCGATCGAGGTTAAGCTATATTATAACGACATAGTAGAGATAGCAGGATTATAAAACTTATATATTGTAGAGATGTGTAGAAATAAGATAACACTGTAGAGCTTTCAAGTTCTGAAATTGATTCTGATAGAGTATGTATGCTATCGTCTCCGATAGGTCCCGAAAGATGTAGAAGTCCATAAAATCTTGTAATTATTATCAACTCTGACCGAAGATTGAAAAGCTTATTCCAAAATATATAATTCTCAAGGAAAGAGTAGTTATGTTCCAAATGACAGTATAACACTATTTAAGAGAATGGAGGAGATACAGCTCGGCTGGCTAGTTCAGTATAACGAAGCATTAAATGGGAATACACAAGTCAATTCAATTTAATTAACAACATAAATCATAGCAAGCTATCGAAGGATCTCCAAGCTATCGAAAAAAGTATTCTGAGAATCCGGACACCCTACCTTTAATTGCATGCATGCTCCTCAGGAAAAGTGCAACACCTGTTATGACGTTTAGCTTCACGTCATACTGGACAGCCCAAGTTAGCTTTGTGCCATTCCTAAGAATTCATACCCTCATCACACGTTTCAGCAACTTCAGAAGGAACGAGGTACATTTCTGGCATTCTTTTTGTGTACAAATTGAGCAATAGTCTTGTAAACTGCTCTGATATGTTGAAGAAATCCGCAATCAATGTTCAAATTTTTTGTTAAAGACGATAGTACCTTCATCGTTTACAAAATCATAAATCTGCCTTTGGATACAACTCAGTTATTAATATAATCATTACTATTGTTAACAATACTTACCCTACCTTGTATCTACTCAGTCAATCCCTTCACACGATAAAACAGCTGTTGTATCGCACCTATCTGAGGAAAACGTTTTTTTTCTTATACTTACACACATCTGGTCTCTTTGTCTATTTGTATATTTCTACTTATCTCTATTTCCTTGCATTATCCTTATTTTTCTTTGATACCGTTAACTTTGTGCCTCACTGTAGTAATTTTCCTGCTATTTTTCAGATCGACCAAACTCGTATAGATAAAGCTTCAAATAAGTGAACTAGATATTAATAAATGTTACGATATTAAGCAATAATTCATGCGGCTGACCAAACCGTATTAAGCTATCTAGTTAATCAATGTTCCATGCTATTTAATCCGTATAACTTAACACTGTGGAATAACAACTTGAACAGCAATTTTAGTCCACCAGCCAACATTAAATAAAATAACGTACTGCACAAAGCTTCAATGCATATAGCGATATTACCGAGAACCACGAATCCAGCAATAAATCCATGCCATGTGTATAACCAAACATTCACATAGCAAATAACCCTGTAGGGTAGGACGGAAATGAATGCAAAAGACTTCCAAGAATATTGGGGGAGGGATCTCCAGTGGAATATTTGACGCAAGGGAGATCATACCAATGGCTCCCTGATATCGAATATGTAGCCAGTTCTTGTATTCCTGCCCTTTGAAGTGTCTTTTCTGTCTTTTGTTTTTCCGTCTCGTGCGGTTTCAGAATGCATCCGTGTCGAATCTGGGAAGGCGTTGATCTCCGTTTACGCGTCTGTTTGCCAAGAGAATGTTGAAATGCTGTCAGCATTATGCCGCTAATATTATACATTGCCAAAAGGAAATGTATGATTTTCAGATAAGGTGTTTCTGGCGGTTAACATATGCCAGCTACCCGCACACGCAAGGACAATGGGTATAAACACACAAACGCCCCCGTAAGGAGGGATTGGGATGCGCCCAATCAGCGCGAACCGGGAGTGCCACAGGGCACAATCGGTTCTACCAATATGACTAATTGGGATACTATCCCCAATCGCCTCCATTAGTGTTGGGACGGGACCTTTCTAAATGCCTACTGCCTTAGCAGGGCAGCACCCGTGCTGTACTATGCGCAACTTTCACGCCGGGCTTCAAGAACCATTACCTGCAATGTAGGCTCCAACCACTGCCATCACGAGGCCAACACAGCGACCGACGGATGGACTACACGTAGGCAGAAGGCCCGGGCAGAAAAGGTCTCCCGAGTTACCGGTGATCACGGGCGTATCCGTCGTCCCGATCTTGGCGAAACACTACCGCTATGAAGCTGCTGGCCCACCTCGACGTAGGTGCACGCCAGCTAGACACCGTGGGTTCGTTAGGCCCATACTACGGCTGACAAAGTTCGACCGTAGCCCCCGCGGGATTTCGTAAGGAGAGCCGCAAACGCGAGTTATTTACATCCGTCACGGGCCTGTTAGGATCTATCCTGGCAAGGAGTCGCGATGGAATTGCAATTTGACCGAGGAACGTGATCCATCTACCGAGTGCGTTTTCAAAACTTTGCCCTCGGCGATACAATCGTTGCGGAAGAATAGCGGTTTCAATATTTCCCCCTGAAAATACAACGAAATTCCTTAAATCGGTGTACGTGGCATCCGGTTGTAATTAGCGAGTGGAATTATATCATTTCGACGTTCCACGCATCGTCATTTGATATTTAACGCTAAACCTAACACAGATTAATTGACCCCCGAATGAGAAAAGGAAAGGAGAGTTTGAAAAGGTACAGAAATATGAATTTAACTTATAGTGGGCAATATCACGCTATCATGTGACCAAAGCAATGATCGATTCAATGCGGAATTTCAAGTAAAAGTTTGGAAAAGTTTCTGAGTTTGAGCTTTGGCAGGTTTAATGTACGAATTAATGCTAACTTTCTACTAGTACACTCTTCAGTCCTTACACACTGATATACTTACGAGAAACTGAAAATAATGATGTTACTAAGTTTTAATTAGCTACATAAAAGCACGTTTTATTGTAAATAAAATCTAGTCAATTTTTGGATTTATTCTAATTTCGCGGTAGTTAATATGCGCTCCATGTAATTTCAGCCTAATGCGATTGCAATTGATATTTATGAGATTCAGTATGAGATACTAACGACGATGTAAGCTTATAATCGTATTGTAAGAGGTTAGCGACACGCACTGCTGTGTATATTGTTTGCATACTTTCATGAGTCTTACTTTCGCATCCCGGGATTGAATTTGTGTTAACACTGTCTCACTGTAGAAGACAGAGACATTTTCTTGCTGAAAATTGGACAAAATTAGAACACTGGTAGTTTCGATATAAAAAATTTCTTTTTTGCATTACGTTCAATTACGGTTTATAAATCCACTAGAGTCACACCACGAAAGTTAATGGGCAATTTTTCGTTTCCAAGTAAGTTCAGACTCAATGAAGAGTGTACCAGCGTCAAGTTACTAATTAAAAGATATATATTGTAGAATATACGCATGCTACAACTCCATTAACACGCACTAGTCGTACTGAATAAGAACAAGGAAACTCCATCTGGTTTTTAATGTAACAGCAAACAAGTTCGGAGATAAATGGAATAATTTATTCATAAAGGAATTACATAGCAGTCGAAACTCGTATATCAAATTCTTTGGGGTCTCTAGAGTGGCCTTATTTTCCCCAATTTGGAGCCCAGGAATAAATTTCTAAAAGAAACTGGTTTCCTAAGACTTCCACTGCCTTTTAACTGAAAACGGTCTCCGCCTTCCACCACAAATATGTCAAAGTGGAAATTCGATCGAAGAACGCAACAGTACGGCTTTAACCTTTATATAGGGCCCACAATTGATATTCTCGTACCTCTCCTCGCAAAGCTATAGCTGCTCAAAGGCTGCGGTAGAGTAGATCCACATTTGCACTTCGTTGCAGGCAATGGAATGTCATTGAACGCAGAAACAAGTTGCTAGGCATCCAGTTATCCCTATAAAAATGCATTCGTTGCAAATACCGTGTCTACGATGGCGGAATACAGCAATGTCGTCGCGTATGAACGCATTGCGTTCGCTAACGAGCGGGTATTTTCCGCTTGTAGAAGGCGAGCCGTATGTATACGCCGCGACCCGGCGGAAATTAATAAGTAACGAAGCTCCATGATAGCGCTGTTCTAACTGCTTGGCCGTATTACCCTTCGCATGCATGCGAGCAGCATAGCTTCGGGTAAGCGTATTCGACTCTACGACATAGCGGCGTTTGCGTTTAGACAAAGTAGAATCCAAGGCCTCCTTCGAGCAATTTTCAAACGAAACGTCGTATCTATTATTAATTCCTCTCATCGTGGGGAGTGCGCGAATAGGCGCGTGACTTGAACAAATATGAGTGACTGGAAAAAGTTCGGCTGCTGCAAATGTAAACGTTCGAGCCGGATTTGACGGAACCACCGTCTAGAGCTTCCTGCAGCAACGCTTATTACCTAGAATATACGTGCCACTCCTGTCTCTTGGGTTTTGAAAGTTCGTCGTCTTTATTACTCTGAATAAAGAAGTTTCTTGGGAAATATTATTATTATAATCCTCATTAACTGATGTAATTGGTGCAGCATGATCTTATCGTGTATACAAATAGTTAGAACGACCAGTCCCAGTAACTATTTCTGGAATTGTTAATTTTGAGTTTTATTCAGAGGGAACTTTGCATCAATGTTATTCATATATACCGTGTTTGGGTGCAGCTTTATGTGGAATTACGATAAAATATTGAAAACAAGCTTTTCTGGCCTCTAAATGACCATTAGTGGGTTCTAAATATCGTGCTTGTATTAAAGCGTGAAGAGTTGCGCTGTTTTATAAGAAAATAAAAATGAGAAACGGAGGATTCGAAATTTTCATAGTAATATCCTATTAACTGCATAACAAATATCAAAACATAGCAATGCCCTAATTAATGGTGCTTTAATTGAACCTCTATTACAAGAAAGGTTATAATAAAAAGTGGGAAGATAAAGATACATAGTGAATTACGTACACCTACCGTACATTTTCCAAACCATATCGACACCTACAAGAAGTAAAGCTTAGGGACACTTACATGTCAAGTTTAATATTTCCATTTCCCTTTTTACGTTCCACGATATTTCACTTTCACGCATACTTCTGCCTAACCATAAATAAGAGAATAATCTATTTCCTCCGTTTCCTTATATCTAAACGTATGAAAAATATTTCCACTTAATGCTAAACCTACAATGGATTTAGTGTCTATTCACAAACGTTTACTTAAAAATTTCATATTACTTAGTATCCCGATTTTCCTTCTAATACTGTAATATGATCAATCTTCCAGTATTTCCATTCAGTACATTTTTCCAGCATTCGGAATTAATATTCTTAATGCTGAAGTAACTATATTTCTAAACTACTTAATTACTAAATTGCTAAATAGTAGGATGGAGAAAACTAGATTTGAGCCACCAAAGATTGACACAACAACAATAACAGGATAATACATCCTCAATATCTATAAAACTGTTTTAACGAAGGAAAGAACACCAAGATAACGAAATGAAAGGACACAATGACGCACTGTAATTCAACTCTCTTTCGAATACCAAGCAACTCACAATCGTGCCAGTCACAATTGGTTTCTAAGGACACTGTTCTGGTCGTCGAGGACCATGCTTTTATGCTTTCCATATCCTATGTTTCACATCGCCATAGGGAGCATGGAAATTAATTTTGTTACCCAAAATAACTTTTCCATTTGCTGCTAGAAAATATTGATCGGTTTATAAGATGTTTTTGTTGGCAATCACCGATTCGTGGTATTTTCCTGAAATCGCAATCTACACTATTCTGGATATGACTATCCAGTATAAATTAAAAATTTTGAAACGTGCATTGTACTGACGCGGAAGAGTCGAAGCATGTCCTTAGAGTTAAAATACAATTTAAACGCTGATTTTCAACAACGCTTCTTATCGGAACATGAATTACAGGAATTACGAATATTATCATATTCGTCTGTTATAAAGTGAGCTACAATATTCGAGATATAAAGAGTTGCGCGCTAAGCGCGGGAGAAGTTGATCCCTGTACCGTGTAAGGCATCAACAAAGGGAATGAAATCACGTTGACGAATGTTGTACATGGAAGGTATATATTTCGTAATTTTTTTAACGAAGCAGGTGAAGAATATCAATTTATATCCTACTCTCGCTGAAAGTTCTACATCCATTTTCTAAAACGCAGTGCGTAACTGTGGAAATATTGTGAACACTATGGAGGACCTCTGCTCTCATTATTGTAAGTTGAATTCATAGGGGGTTATTAATCTTTGACAAATACGGAATAGAGATAATAGAAAGTTCTACATCCA
The DNA here is from genome assembly GCF_001483705.2 of Eufriesea mexicana. NCBI lineage: Eukaryota > Metazoa > Arthropoda > Insecta > Hymenoptera > Apidae > Eufriesea > Eufriesea mexicana. The sequence goes on along the minus strand of NW_016911331.1, from coordinate 25,645 downwards.
TTTTCTAAAACGCAGTGCGTAACTGTGGAAATATTGTGAAAACTATGGAGGACCTCTGCTCTCATCATTGTAAGTTGAATTCATAGGGGGTTATTAATCTTTGACAAATACGGTATAGAGATAGTTATTTGGGAAACTAAATTTGGAAATATGGTCATTTGGTGATCTTGTAATGAGAAATATAAATTAATATCTAAGAAACAAAGAAGAAAGGAATGTATAAACAGAATAAGTAAATATTAACGCATCCTCCTGGACTACTGCTTATATTATCAGTAACATTATTATACATGTTATTTTTAAGTCATAATCTATTTTATTTCTTACTCCAATTTTACATATGTAAGGATGAAATTTATGAAGGTGGTTGTGACGAAAGCAGAAATACCTGAAAAAATGGTGTATGCCTGTACTCCGATTTAACTATACCATCGGAAATTTAATTACTTGTCCTTCTGATTAATATTGTTCTGACACATCATGCATATAATTTACAAAACGTTTGAGAGAAGTATATTTAAGATAATGTGGTACAGACCGGAGGATTGAAGTTTATATTTGAAGGTTAAGGATGGGGCAATTCTTCCGATGAAAGTATGAATTTAACCTGAAGGCTTTTAACTAACCACGCCAGTAAGTACCAGTGCCCAGAATAATTACCGAAGTACGCAGTTAGATTATATTCAAGCGAAAGTTTCGAAACCAAACACTGTTATCCGGTTGGTTGAGAAATAAATCTTTACATGTTCATTTTGGAGACGGTTTCATTATCCACTAACTTCAGAATGCCTTCTGCTGAATCAAAATCGATTAAATCATCTAATATTACGTAACGCATAATTGGTACTGCTGAAAATATATCAAATCTTTTTGAATGTTAATATTTTATTCTGTTCCTTATTACTCCTATTTCTCCGGATTCATATTTACTAATGAACTTTTAATGAAATTCGTTGCTAATTAAAACTAAAACGTTCACATTCTTTCCAGGGAAATTTTATTATCATCATCTGTTTCTATTAAATGTATTATTAATTAATTCAATGAAAACACATTCCATTTGGATAATCTCGTCCCTTACTACAAATACCAGAGGGAAAAACATTCAGTTACTTATTTTATGCAACATTACTATTACTTTCAACGCAGGTTAATTTTGCCATAGCTGTAACTGCAGTCTCTGCTTCACGTCTTTACCAATATTTAACAATAACTCCAAGAATTACACTTAATCAACTGGCAATGGTGCGCCAATGTACTGATTTATATACTGATTTATATATTAAGGACCTAAGGATGATAATTGGCTATAATGGGCGACAATAATCAAGTAATCAACATATTGCAGATAAGCTTGGTGCTTTACCACTGTTACATTTTTTTCAGATACAACGTACTGCGAAAGGTTAGATTATAAATCTGATGAAAGCATTCCTTACTGGATATTATTCACGACAAAGAGTGTTATTTTCATTATAAATAAAGGGAAGAGGAGAAAAATATGAGCCATAATTCGCAGGAAAGTAGATTTAAAATTAAATGTATTGCGTATTAGTTTTACGCATTTATATTCTATTTAGAAGTTCAGTAAGCGTTTTTGCAACACTAAAGCGTAGGAGACAGTAAATTCAAAGCAATTTCGTACAATCTAACCGGTTTAAAATTCTATTTTTTAAAAACTTACATCTTTGAACCTAATAAGTTGATTCTAGTTTCATTTACTTTATTACAACCTCTAACAGCATAAGACCGTAATGAAGTATTAGAATACTAGAATAGTAATTGTATCACATCAAGATATTAGAATATTCCATTTTAACCAGTAAGAGCTATCAAGTTCAGGGAGTCAAGGAGAATGAAAATTTCTGGGCACTTCCTTTCTCGTGACACCTTAATATTTATTGAGCCACAAAAAACGTCTAGTCTGACAAGATGTTCATGAAGAAAGTACTAAAAATACGAAACAGAGAAGTCAAATAATGGATATTTACATAGTAATTGTAACAAAAATGGTTTCTACAAAATCATCACTGATAAGCTGGCTGTTCTTGAATGCCTGATACTTTTGAATCTAATAGACCACTATGAGTGAATTCCACTACCAATTAATATAAGAGTAAAGAATTCTCGAAATACGAAGTCATATATACCTCAATACAAAGCTTATCATACAATGGTATAATTTCGTCATATCAACCTTATATCCTAAATTCGTAATATGTAAAATAAAACTATGCACCAGTTATACCAATCCCGTTAAAATAACGATTTCCTGACTTCCTGTTTTCACAATTATTTAAAAAATACACTTTTTATATTAAAATTATTCTTGATATTTTTCAGTAGTGTGAGAGAACAGTTATCTATGCTCTCTTATCTTAATCGAATTGCTTCATATACCATGTATACCTTATTGGGACGTTCGTTGCACTCCGGAGGCACCAAAATTAGTCAAGAGACCCTCTCACAAATTTCTGCATATCAATATTAGGTCTCGAATCCACTGCTGAAGGACACTTAACCGTGAGTTGCTAACAAAAATGAAATATCGCGTGGCACAGTTACATCGATATGAAAGTCCCAACCATTTCCATCAAGTTATTGGTATGACAAGCAATTTCTTAGTACGAAACAATAATACTCAATGGCTAACTGCCGAATAACTGTAAAACGAAGCACAATCGCGATTTCACGAGGCATAGAAGTACTGTCCACGAATCCACCACCTTCTAAACGTCGTTCATTGGAAAACGAAGAAAGGGATAAAAAGCACATTCTATTGTACGTACTATTCCAGATTCTCGTATTACCTGTTCAAAAGGAATCGGCCACTGCGGTCAGATATCACCTCGACGACACCCCTCAAGGCATATCCGTTTACCATCCTTCGCTCAACTGTGAAAAAGCTAGAGATGTGCTGTTTCCTCCGTACAGTGTGTTGCCAAAAGACCGAAATCTCGCTATGCCTTATTGCCTCTCATTTACTGTAACCGAAACATAAACGTCCGAAGAGGACTCTGTTGGCGAATAGAATAAATCAAATTTATCTTGAGACGATAATTGTATAGATACCTAGTGAGAGCAGAATTAGACTCGGAAAGATACGGCCAATCAATCTTTTGGATTACCGGCAATAAGACAATGTTGTATCTTGACAGTTACAATAATAGCAGTAACAATTAATCCTCTGTACTTTAAAAACATTTTTACTTCTTCGATCTATAGCGAAAGCAATCAGGTGTTTGCATTGGAAGATATGATAGAAGCAAAAATTTGGCTTCTAAAGGAATAATTGAAGATGTTTCCGAGTTTCCTTGAAGTGCTGTCTTATTCCGTGCCATTATTGTAACTGGTCGCTGGAGATAAAGACAAATTATTAAATTGCAGACCAACGACATTGATGTAGTGGTACTAGCGGTGTGCAAAGGGTTGAGAAATTGTTCGTCAGAGTAGGTTGTACAGAATAATTTCAGGTAATACTGTAGCTTACAGTATTTTGTAAATATTATGTAAGCAAGGGAATATAGTAGGAAAATTGTAGAAAGCGAGTGAATATCTCGTTCTAAATGTATGAGTAAAATTTGTATGAGTGATGGATCTATGATGGATCTAATAGGAACAAATGTAAAATTTACAGATTAACTGTACCGCCACTTTCATTAATACCTTCGAAACGACATATCTCCGGCTTATGAATATTTATAAGGATATACTGTTTCTGTAATCTACATTAATATTATAGTGCATACTTACACTAATTATACGCGCATTTTACAAATTCGACTTCAACTAATTCTAAGATTCATTTAATAAAGGGAATCTAATAGATTCCGCGGTATACAAGCTCTTTAGTTATTGAAATCACTTCACTTCCCTTCTCATGACTTCATCCCATAGCATCTGCATACACCAATTGCACGTGAATTTTTACAATAATTTGCGTCTCGTAGAATCTACGACTTCTTATTCACATATTTTCTATGAGTGTGCCAACTGCATCATTAATACCATAGTCAATTCCAGTACTATGTATGTTCGCTTAATTTTTCTGTGGTTCACCATGGAGTGCTGATATCATAGTGAAACGCATTTCGAGGCTGACAATTTTGTATGGGCAAGCAAAGGAGATTATGTATATACGGTCCGTTGTCCTACACCTTCGGAAGGAAGAAAAGCAAGTAACGAACGCTACATTATTTATCCCCTTATAGCGACGAAAGTTTAGAGACCCACTTGACTCGTATTGGATTTACCAGTGTCGAAAACATTTTCGAAGTGCGAGGCTCGACGTACAGGTTCTAATTCAGGCTTATGGCCAGGGCACATGCGTGCGTGTTTCTGACAAGCACGTGAAAGCATACGAGCAACTACGTTCCAAGTCGTTCTGTTCCAACTGAGAAAAAGTAAGCCTTATCATACTCGCGTGTATGACCACCAACGATAAGTTTCTTCTTCGGCTAGGACGCATCGCCATACCGCCACGATTATGCCAGTGCAAGAAGGATCGGTCCACTTTCTCGTGATTTATTTCGACGTCAATGGCTACGTAGATGGTAGAGAGGCTAAATTACTAGGATAAGTTACGAAATTAGGACTGGATATACGATGGTGCATCATCTGGGTATGTGTATAACAATGTATATTGGAAGAGCATCTCTGAGAGTAATAGACGAGATACCTTTCGGAAAAATTTTTGGCAAAACGTGGAGAGACGAGATTTCATAATGGAGAACACCGAGGGAGTAGTATCGTTTGGTATGAGTGGTGTCTACGTCGAGAGGATTTGTTAAACTGGAAATCTTCGTGGTGAATGATTGAAGCGGAACAGGATGGTGATAGTTGGTCCTTTGGCTGCGTATAAGTATATTTGGAGCGTATGTTACATATATTATATAATGACTGTGCAAATAATATAACTGGCATTAATCGAATGAGTTAGGGAGTGGACCATGAACAGAATGGGTAATTAATTCGAAACATTGACGGATGATTGCATACTCATTTTAAATATACAAGAGATAAACGTGGTATCGGGACCGAAAGACCTTGCAATGAATATTTCATTACATCCATACAAGACTAACCATGAAAATTTTATAATGATAATATGGGTACTGCGCTGCAACAATTACAAGCTAACAATAGGAATGTAGCATTTGCTACTTAATTATTAAACAGCCAATTAAGTTTGCGGTCAAAGAATGTACGAATTATAAATTCCACTGCTAAAAACGAACAATTCAGCGCATGAATTTGTGATAAAAGGAATAGAACAAAAATAACTTAGAAGATTTAATTTCAAATTTCTCGTATCACAGATTGAATGAATTTGATAAGGGAATAGATACCTCTATATAACACTGTCCAATAGATGTTAAGTTCCATTTAAATCTGTGATAACCATTTCGTAGGTCCTTTAGACTTTACTTTATCAAAGAGGAGCGCGTAATCTAAGTTGCTCCATCACCCACGGATTTGAAAAAAGTGCGTTTATACAAGAATTAGCTATAAGAGCAATAGGGGGCACATTCTCGTCTTACAAGTTAGATGAGAGTATCCCCAGTAAGTCAATGTCTCTTGTTAAAATTATTTTGGCTTCTAAAGATTATAAATAGCCATCAGAGATTAGAAATAACACTCTGAGCATAATACATACGAATATTCTTGTATTTTCATAAAAAGTATATTGTATGGTTGGAGCCTGCTTCACAGTAAGGTATTCTGTTGATTCTTCTGAAGAAGAGTCAACCTACAAGCTATATTAGGATGATGACCAGCTTTGATAGAACGGTCAGGTATATATGTTCAAACTGAAGAACATACATATAGAAAGTAGTACGGTTAACTTAACACAACGACGTGTACAAGAGAATTCATTAATTTAGAAAACCCGTAAGTCGTATAACTAGATTTGTATAAATTATTGAATTTATTGTTAACATCTAATTTATATTGTAATTAACAAATAACCGGAATCACACATATACGGTATAAATAAAGAAAGGTAGGAAAATGTCGACTATTATAGAGAGAAACTTATTACTAACGAAATCGAAAATCCAAAAATTCGAAAATCCTCCGCCGGTTTCGGAAACTGATTCGGACTCATAAAAAAGGGTCACCGCGCGAATTCTCAGGTCCTCACCTAGTGGAGCACGGTCTCGGTACCACGGTGTCTGGGCCAGGCACTTCCGTTACATCACCAGTGGACCCAGGCGACCTTCCCGTGGGTCAGATTTGAGCAAGCTGTCTTTGGTTAAAAAATATTTATACAGACCTTTTTCGGTTTCATAGTCTCGTTTCGATTGAGGTATACCGTTGTTGCCTATAATATGTCTCGTTGACCCGCTTTCCAGTCAGTTCTTTGCCAGAACCAATCTACATATTTACTTTATAGGTTTATTATCTGAATTCGCTGGTTTGAACTTGAGTTCAGTCATTGTTTTTACGTCTTGAAAGTTTCTTCTATGATTTCGAAGATTTCGACGGCGTAGTGGTTGGCGGTGGCATTGGGCGTGGTTGTGGTGAGGTAGAGATGGATGGCGCTCATTGTCTATATCATCTGGCTAGTCGATAGTCATTATCCACTCCACATATATATCACACCCCATACTTGTTTCATTTCAGATTCTACTTACTTCTATTTCCGAATAATTTCATCGATGGTTCGTTATCTCGGAATCGGTTCTACTTCATCGATGTGCTGTTTCCGTCTCATCGACGGATGATTCTCTCCATTTCTTTAATGTTTGCGGTTTCTCTTCACTTTCCCTCTATTCCCTTTCTTGTAACCAATCCCTCTTCACTTGGCATTATATTTAAATTATTATATCCTCCTTTCAGCTTTCAGGTTCCTCAAGATTTATTCTGGAAGACTACGTTGGACGACGAGTGATGCGTGCGTTTAGACATAGAGAGTTACAAGGTAGAATACATTTTTGGACGACGAGGGATGGTTGCGTTTGTATATGAGTCGTTATAAATAGCTTTAAGATTGATAACTAGGCTAAGACTCACGTGAGCGTTATATGTAGAAAGGTTAACTACATGACTTGGAGCGAAGACATCTATTCCACATCCTTTCCCTGTTAAACCTAACGTTTACAAAATATATCACAACTTTTCTCCCGGTAATCGCGATCGTCCGTAAGTACCAACTAGCCTACGCGACGTACTTCTATATATTCGATAATTCCATGGATTGTAAGTCACCGTCACGATTCGTCTCCGACATCCTTCCAAGCCACTGTCAATCTCATAATGCATTGCATTCCAGGCTACGGGTCACTGCGCCTTCTGGAATCAATGCGAAGTTCATGCAGCTCTAGTTGTAGGCTGCGAGGGTATAGGCCTGTAGTTGGTCCGGCGTGTGCCTACGGTCATAACACTTGGGATAGTTAATCTCTACCGCTTGGGGCAGGGACAGGTAATATCTCTCCGGCTGCAAGGCATGACTGGGCCCTCGTAGCGGCTCTGGGAGTTGCATTGCTTCGGGGACAGCCGTGCTTCACGGCCAAGTCATGGCGAAATCGGCGATGGCTTATGTGGGCTAGGCCCGATCGTGTTGCTCAAACTTGTTCGTCTTGTTCACAGTGATACGTATCGAATGCTAGTCGTTCTTTTGTACAATCACGAACTCGTTCAGGCCCGTCGCGATTGCAACATAGTTTTTCTCTGCTCGCGTTTTCCATATACGGTCCCCCAAATTTTTGGCACTTGGAAATATTAGAGTCTGTTGAAGTGTAGCATATTAGCGTTGCGTCAGTGGAGAATAAATTTGGTATACCTATCCGAAGCCCTTTTTGCAGCACAAAATATAATACAGTGTGATTAGCTTCACTTTAGCTTCTTTCGCTCCAAATTAGATTAGGTACCTTTGAAACATATGTCACCTGCAGCCTTCGCCACTGGGGCGCATGCCGCGCCTCGATGCGTAGCTACCTTCACGTTGGGAGTCCTGGTAGTACGTATCGCTTCCTAAAGCGCAATTTTAGGGTAACAATGCCATACTAATGGCTATGTACAAAGTTTATGACAATTTGTTATCTATTGGAAATATTCAATGTTCTTTTTGAGCTTCGTAGATACAAAGCGCACAGAAGATATGCTAATGAAATGTAAGCTATGTGATTAAATTGGGCATACATTTCACACCTATTTTTCTATCGACAGGACATCGACACCAAAAGACATAACTGTAACTAGGATCCGGATTCTGTTGCGACATGCATTTAATCTTATATTACCAGTAAACTACGAAGATACTTACCAACCTGAATTTTAAAAGGAGCTTGTAGCTTATGAAACGAAAATTTACCATCCATAGTTATTGTTTAACTTATTATGCGACAGGGTACAAAGGTCTTAAGTTAACATCTGTATCATTAATTTAATGCCATTAGTTACATTATTCGAAATAATTCCTCCATTACTTATACACAGTAATGCATTTTCAGGTACATAATTTAATTGCTAACATAATACTAACTATACCTTTAGAACTTTTAGTCTACGCGATGCCGTACCTGCAGCAATGACAGTGTTGGCGCGAACGAGATAAAAACTTCTTTTCCGCGATGCCTGGCAAAGTAGGTTACATTAAGCACATTTCCATAATACATAATCTTCGTGAGTTGTGAGTAATGCAATCCTTGACGCTTCGCGGGGATGACGTAATTTCGATTACCTCAGAGACAGGAGTCAGTCTCCAATTAATGTCAGTATTTCACTCCCTTGTTTCGACAGACGAGGACGCTTTCCGAGGCTCTGCTTCTACGTTTAGGGCGATTGCGTAATGCCGGAAAAAGCAATAATCACACAAATTACCGATTCCTGCAAAGGTTTGTGATCGCGAATCGAACCCCTCTTTAAAATTGGGAAACAATTCCTACGAATCTCGATTGTATCTCTTGCACCAAGATCTAGACCCTTGTAGTCGGACCTAACTTTCACCGAATTTAGTTACAGCATTCCTTTGTTAACTGCCCTGTATATACTTTAGAAAATGTTATGTATAACATCGTCACACACCTTCACCTTCTAACCAATGAAGGTTAATTAACGTAGATTTTCAATTGCACAGATAAGCATCATGCGCTTACGCGGACCTGCACTATACATCACAGTACCTGCGATACAAGTGTGGTAAAAGTACGTACTTCGTAGAGCTCTCCGAATTAGAATCTTCTACAGTGAATATACTAAACGGATTTTAACAGCCATCTTAACGTCTTCGATGCATATCTTCGAATTAATCGGCGAAGACCAAATTTAACATATTTCTCAATTTTCGGGCTCCATATATCGCGTCATAGGAATCTCTGCCTTCAATTCATGTTCCCACACAAATTGCCCAATATAACTCGTGAAACATTACCTAATTCTGCGCTGAATCCGATAAGACAATAATTTCTAAGAATTTATATTTATAAATTAATTACCTGATACATTTCTTCAAAAACACTCACTCGAATGCTCTTCAGACTCCACAAATAAATCACCTACGACATGATCAATAAAACTCATATTAACTGTAGAACTACCAAAGGGGACAAAAGGACTTGCTTTAGATGCACTCTATTCGCAATTGCCGAGATTATGCTGTTTCTTATTGCAAAATAAACCTAGTATCGCGAACTTTCCATCACGTATACCTAGCTATTCGAAGGCAACTTGGAGAGTGTGGGTCGAATATACAAAGCCCAGGTCAGTCGGGAAATCCGTGGGTAACGCGTAGTACCATTAGTATGGTCATATATGGTTATGTCAACCTTTAGTTGAAGTCGAAGGTAATTGCCGTTTGGTCGAGCTGTGAAGCTAAGAGTCGAAGTCGATAAGGGTTGTAATATTGTATTATTGTGCTAAGCGTTGTAGTAAGCCGAGAAATAATTCGTAACTTTATTGTCATTTTCACATATTTATGTTGCTGTTGCCAATAAATATTACCAACGTCTAATCTCTGTATTGATATAAATATTTATTCGATCGTGATCGTAATTATGTGTGCTTTTATTATTTAATTATACCGATTTAACCCTTTGCGCTCGATAGGCACACTTCAGACGCCATTTGATAAAATTTTGAAGCTCGATATTCATTGATGTGTCAAATTCCAAATAATGTAACTGTGTGCGAGGTACAGAAATCAAATAGCGCTGCGTGTCAATCACCATACGTTTTCTAGTTCCTGCTCCGAAAACTACCCTCAGCGTTGCATCCGAGAATCTTTGAATTACTATCCTCCTTTGGTCAAAAAATTGTAGAGACCGTATGGTTAGTTACCATCAATAGTATATATGATATTCTGGTACTCGTTACAGATTGATGGTTCTAATGTCAACAATGTGTTTTGATCAGTTAAGAATTCCAAATTCCTAAACGAACATATAAATGCTATATCCTTGTCATCCTTCAATCTATCTACAACTCTCACAGATACCGTTCTCGTACTCTCAGCCAAATCATCCTTCCGATTTTTGGTGAAATGTAACATATATTCTGATTAATGTCATTTCCCAAACAAAATGATGGTAGATATGGAACAATCTTCGTTGGACGTTCGAAGATAAGCGGAACAAGAGAAATAAATCTTGGAACACGGCAGCGACAATGTGAGAAAACAGAGGGTTTGCGAAGATATACTCTTCCACGAATGCGGATCAAAGGCGGAAATATGTTTGGTTAGCAGAGGTGCCCAACATCCTTGATTACAGAATAAATACCCCTCATCTTTAACAAACATGCGCTCTAAAATAGCTTGAATGAAGTACGTCCGCAATTTGCTTGCCATAGTGACGCTGGATTACTTATCTGATATACTCCTAACCACTCCACATGCCTTATCAAGTTTCATACAATTCTGAACTTTCACAGTGCCGCGATCTCATGACCCTCTCCAAATTCCTCAGAGACCAAAGGGACCTCCGCTCCATCTTACAACTTTTATTCCAAAATTTCACCTTTCCTCCGTTCCTCCCTGCCGCTGTATTTATGATCGTGAAAACTTCCGCCGTACCAAATCGATCGATGACTCGACCCTAACGGGTCTGGAGTTTCCCGACAGACCACGTACCTCCTCGGAAAGGTTGTTACAATGGATGCAACGTGTATGAAGCGTAATACCTAACCGAGTGAGTCGTTACTTAAGAGGGAAGCGTTGTCAGCCAAAATGAACTGAAGTTCTCCGTTATAAATGAAGCTTTTCCTCCATCCGCGCAGCTGCCACTCGCTGGATCCTCTTGCTCCCTTTCCCCTTCGCCTTCTCCGCTTCCGTTTATCCACACAGAATTGAAGCACCCACACGTGTCAGAGGTGGCTTGATCGACGTGTTTCCAGTCTAAACTACCTCTAAAGGTCTAAAGTTCCACCGTGTACACGATCGATGTGAGTAATTAGACAAGGCCCTGAGAGGATTTGCTAGATCTCTGAGTCACGGAGGGTTTTCTCCAATGACCTGTTTTCCTTCGAGTAGCTACAATTTTAACCAGACCTTTGGTGACCTCAGTGGATATCTTTGATAAAGGTTTGCTTGCAATATTGCAGGATTTCGCGAAGAATATATTAGTAGTTTCTGGTAGGTAATTGTTTAGAATTTTGACATGCACTTTGGTCAACTTATTGGAAATTTTTGGTTGATGTTGGTTCAAAATTACTCACCAATTCTTCAGAGAAATGTTCGTATACTCTGATGTAATGGTTATTGTAAGGAATATATCTATTTCTCTGCCTATGCCACATTTTTATGCTATAAAGCTATTATTTCTTTTAAATTAGTTACGTATAGGGCATTTAATTTTACGACACACTGAGTTCGTTACTTCGAGTATATTTGTGCGTGTTTGATGGCACGTTCTAAACGAATTCTGGTAGGAATTTCATATAGAACACGTTATTAATTCAATGGAATGCTCGCTCTAATGTCTTACACGCAATCTTCACTGACGCGAGAATCGTATTACTATCTGCGAAGGAAAAGTGAGCTGCAGTTATTGGGTATGGTTATGTAAACGATTGCAATATATTTGTAAGACAATCTACTTCTATTTAGGTATGGAGCGAATTCACAGTTCACGGGAATGAGCAAAGTTTTGCTTAACTAATGATAGAATCAATTGAAATTCACTTTTGAGCAGAGTAATTCATTATTTCCAATCTAAACCCTTTGCATCTGTGCCAATAGTAGTAAGAGGAATTATAAATTTAACGCACATTTGAGATACATTTATTGCGAAATCTTTTGAGACATTGTTAGGAGATGTTTAATCGTGCATGACGGCATTAAAGTGGCTTAAAATGTTATCTTCAGCATGTATAATTCATCTTGCTTGAAGCGGGATTTAATTTGTAACATAGAATTCGTTTCCCGCCTTCGCACAATAAATAAATGTCAACATTTATGTATAGTCGCGCGGCTTATGTTCACAAAATACCAATTTATTTGCTAATGTTATGAAGAATATGATTCGCTGAGGATAATATTCTTAATTACCACAAACCATGGCTAGTTAATTCATCTAAAACCACATCGCTTGAAGCGAATTTGATTTCTAAACTTCTGGATAGAATTGTCTTCGGACGGTAGTGATGCGTAATTCACCGCAGTGTAACAAAAGTCTCGAGAAATTTTATATGCAATATCATATTATAAACGTGACGCTGCGCTAATATATAATACGTAGGATGCCCGCAATAAAATCATGTAGAGACGTACTAAGCAGTATTACCATTCCCACATCATTTCTCGTTCCATTCCTCCTGTCGCCGAGACATCATCCTGAATTCCGTGGTCATATGTACGTGCTAAACTCACTATACTAGGTCCGTCAAGCTTCCTTTCTTAAAATGCATAATTTAGCTGAAACAATTTATAATAAACTAATCCCGGTATTATATCGAATTTTCTTTGCTATAAAATATTCTCAAGGTACCTACTTAAATGTATATTCAAAATGGCGACAAAAATAATCTTTCACATTTTCATATTAACCAGTCGCACATGCGTGGACTTTGCTACCAAATACAAATTAAGGCCTACGTCTTATAAAATCTTTGCAAAAGGAGGCGGAGGAGCGTTCCATCTTTCACAATCATGCATTTGAACTTCGATTCTCGCGATTCCTTCTGGTGAACCAGCGTCACGTGTACATGCTATGGCCATGTGGTTGCAAAGGGGAAAAGGGAGGTAGAGAAAAGGAGGACTATAGGAAATTAACTGTGTTGCAGAGATATGAAAAATGTCGCACACATGCATACGTACACAGGGGAATGGAAGGAATGGGTGCATTCGTTGGCCCAGCTGGAAGCATAAAACGTGGCGGGTGTCGTTGACACTTCATTCGCACATGTGTTCCATCCTCCACTCGGAACCACCTTGCATCATTCTTATGTCATCCACCCTGCCTCGAATACTGTGGTCAAAGTTTCATTGCACGAATTCCTGCACCGCGATCGTTTCATCATACTAGAGTTATTTTCCATTATATTGCCTGGCGTAATTCGTTTGTCCGAGAACTGTTCCTCGAGCTAATTTCGTTTTCAAAGGTTTCGTGCCTGAATTTGGATACAAGCGACAGTGAGCGTCCATTTATAGCAGATGGTTGGTTGTTTTTGATATTTGTTGAAGCAAAGACTTCCACTTTTGTCCTCTACCCTTCTATGAATTCAAAGAAACATTCCTCCGTTAACGTTGCTTGATAACATAATAGTTGTGGTTTATGATGTGATGTCAATCGATTCCGTTGTGAGGTTAAAGGGAGAGGTATGTTGTAATAACGACTGATATAAGGCGAAATGCAATATTCACAAATTATTGAAAATGAATTAAAAAGGAAGAGAGGTACACTTATGGTATGATAAAGCAACCAATAATATCGTTTGTTACTAGTACTTTGCCGATGTATATAATTTATGCTAAATCTAGACTATCACGTCGGAATTAATTTGGATATTACCATAAAACTCTGTTCTAATGAAAGAAACAGGAAAATACACTTTTCTACGACATTCATTATATAACCACACCTCTATGTCCATTTTTACATAATGGAATTCCATAGTCCACAATATTTCATTCGAATGTACATACCGTGTTATACAAGTCTAATCTGAGATATCCACTTCAGTTAGATAGGCTTTAAATCGTTTTTGCCACTGTTCGGACATTTCACTGCAAGTAAAGTCTGCTCCCTTAGCTACAGAGGACGGTAGATTGGCATTTCTTCCAAATGCTTATGCAGAGGGTGTAAACCCGGTGGAATCGTGAGTTGCCTTATTGTAACCCAGGCAGACAAAATTTAATATCTCTTCCCATTCTTGTTCTGTGTCGTGAAGGCCGGCTCTTGTTAAATATTATGCTCTTACTAAATATTATACTGTTGCATGTGTACGTTCTAGGGACCCGTTGGATTGCTTTTGGGAGACTGTAGTTTTAATGTGTCTAATTTTGAACATGTTCTAGAACTTTGTCATTAATTCGCTTATGAAATTTTGTCCCAGGTCAGTAAGTATCGTCTCTGTTGTTGAAAATGTGCAGATACAGTGTGTGGGTAAATCGTTTATTATGGCCTCGGCTTGTTGGTTTTTAGTGTTACAAGCGTCAGGTATTTCGTTAATTAGTCCTAAATGGGTAGAATAGATTGGTTTCCTTTCCTTGTTTTGGCCATTTGTCCTATTATGTCCATGCTAATTTTGTCGTTAGGTTGCGTCGCTGTTTCAGTAATTACAGGCACTTCTTTAGGGCGCATCCTTGTTAATTTTTCCTTTTCACTGGAGTCACAGTTTTTTATGAATTGTTCAATTTTTCCTGATGGTTGCGGTATCATGTACTTGGCTTCTACACGTTGGTAAGTTTTCTGAATTCCGAGGTGTCCTATAGTGTCGCTGTGGTTTTCCTTTACCACTGTTTCTATTTCTTCAGGTGTTAGGTATTTAATCGGATCCCGATCAAATTGTATCTGTCAGACTCCATAATTGATGTATATCAAGAATATTTTAACGCGGTTCTTTTTCGTTTCAGTAAGTGTGTTGCCTTCTATTCCCATTTCGTCCTGGTTTTTAGCAATGTGGCATAATTCTTTCAACCATTTAATTTTGTCGTAACTGCCTAATTTCGTTCTTGTTGGTTGACAAAATGTGTGAGCGTCAGAAATTTTCTTTTAGCGAAGAGGTAGTTCTGGTTCTTCCCATTTGTGAAATTCCTGTATATGGTGCGTGTCGCTTGTTTCGTCGGCTGCTAATGGTTGTGTTGTTATGTGCATTCCAGGTAGTGCGTCTGCTGCTGTACTATCATTTCCTTTATCGTAGTCGATTTCGTATGCATATTCCTCTAACCTTAGTCTCCATCTCATTAAGCGAGATGAGGTGTCTTTGCAATTTTGCAGCTATTTTAGGGCTTGGTGACCAGTTGTCAATAGGAGTTCTCGTTCTAACAAGTGCCGCCTTTATCTTTTCCATGCCCAAAACATAGCGAGCCATCCTTTTTCGGTCGTGGAATAGTTCTTTCCAATTGGATTCAGTGTGCGGAAATATAGCAACATGGATAGTCGTCCTGGGATTTGGTGGCTCCTATTCCGTCATTACTTGTATCTGTCGTTAATCTGAAGGGTTTGATAAAGTCAGGATATATCAGTAATTGTCCTTCGCATAAGGCTTCCTTTGACGAGTCAAAATTGTTCTGCTGTTTGTCCGTCCAAAAGAATGGTGTCACTTTCTTCATCATATCTGTCAGAAGTTTCGTAATTTTCCTAACGTTTTCAATGAGTTTACAGTTATATCCATACAGTCCTAGAAAAGGTTTGATTTGGGCTGTGTTAGTTGGAATTTTGAAGCTTTTTTTTTACTGCGTATGTCTTTTTATGACTTGGTTTCATTCCATCGGCGGTGATTAAATAGCGATGGTGCTCTGATTTATGTTTCAATAATTCACATTTACCCGGATGGATTTTATGTCCGAGTTCTCTAAGTCGTTGGAGTACTACTGCAAGACTCCCGACACGTTTTCCTATTGTATCGCCAGATATTTTAATATCATCAAAGTAGACAAAGCAATGCTTGCTAATCAATCCTTTGAGTGCCGTATCCATCCTGCGTTGGAGAGTGGCGGGGCATTTTAGAATCCAAATCGCATGCGGTTAATATGAGGGTGCCCCTGAGGAGTGCTAAATGCTATATATTTCTTTGACGATGGAACCACTGGTATTTGGTGCAAACCGGAGGATAGGTCAAGTGCGGAGAAACATATGGTGATTCCTAACTGAGATAGAATATCGTCATTGTCTGGTAGGGAATACGCGCCTTGATCCGTTAATTCGATCAATCTTCTAAAGGAAATTACTATACGTCACTTTTGCTTTCCGGGTCTGTGTGATTTGGTGTTCATGATTTTGTTTTGCTCTAGTGTAATGGCGTATAATAGTTAAATTAGTTCTGCGTAAAGTGTCAGTTTCCAGGTTCAAGATATCGTGGTAGTGTATTAAAATTTTTTCTATCGGTTCGCGCAGGTTTTTCTCCATATGACTTGTCCCTACTGTGGTTCTGAATATGTCCATCTGGCTTGTTTCATCTGTAATGTAAATTTGATTATTGATTTCTCTGCTAGTCTCACCAGAATTTAAGAAGCATGTTCGTAAATGTGTTCCCTAGAGATAGATAGCTTCAACTCTTGTTTCTCCTGGGTGTACTTCGGTTTGTCTCTAGAAATATAATACGTTATTGTTGAGTTTAACTTTGTCATAGGAGACTTCATATTTGTATTTTTCTAAGAGTGGTAACCCACATACTCCGTGTTCTATTACGGGACAGTCCTCAAGCATTACATGTATTTCATGTGATTGGCCATAAAGTTTGAGGTCTATGAAGCTGTTTGTCGTGTATTTGTCTTGCCACATGAGAAATATTTGAGGTTTGTCTGCTGGGAAGGTATTGCTGCATACTTTCGTCTCTTTCAGTAGGCTGATTCCAGCTTCTCTGTCGATGAGGAATACGGTTCTTCCTCTTGGGGTATTGAATCCTGTGGTAAGTAATCTTCCTGTAGTGGAGATGTTTCTAGCTTTGGATCGCTGACGTCTTCTAACTGTATTTGATTCACGATTGGTTAGGTTGCATTGGCTGGCTGGGAGAAAATCTGATTGCGGGCATAGGTTAGCTACATGTACGACTATCCTACACCTGAAACACTTCGTCTGAACTTGATCTGACAGCGTTGTGCGTTCTAATTATTTGAATCTGTTTCCTGTGCTAGGAGCGATGCGCCTCAGTGCAATGCTTTGCGCTTCATTCCTTTGTGAGTCGTATTGACGTTGTCGAGTGGGCGCGGGTAATGAGTTCATGTTAACGTTTGATTGCTTCCATTCGATTTGTCCTTCACGTAAATATCGTTATACTTCGGCAGCTTCCTTCCCTGCTTCTATTAACGATTGTGGCTCGTTTGCTAAGAGTATTCTTCCGATATACCGTTTCAATACTTTTAGATATATTCTATTCTCCTTATTCACTGTTGCTTCCATCATCATACGTCTGGTTAGCGGTAGATGGTGTTCATTATTTGTGGCATTCGTCAATCTGTCCAGTATACGCCTGGAGCGTATGTTGAAGTTCTGAGT
>NW_016911331.1:0-7973 GCF_001483705.2 Eufriesea mexicana | reverse complement strand
GAAGTCTTCAACTCCTATATCGTTATCTCCATTGAGGGTCGGTATAAGCCTCATTGCTTCTATCGTTAGCAAGGTAGGTACAACATCTGGTATATGGTCATATTCTTCTTCGAAGGAATCATCCTGGCTTGGTGTCTGTGGTGGGATTTTCTTTCATATAGTAACTGGTGGTTGTGGCTCTTATAGTGCAGCTGTGCTCGTACTGTTGTCACTCGTTTTTGATCTACAAAATTCGCTAAATTTCATGGTACATGGTATGGAAGAACCTACCCGCTGTTCACCTAAGGGATTGCCCATTATCTCTACTCCCTTGATTCGCTTTTCATGCTCTTCATTGGATTGGTCCGTTAGGTGTTTGGACTGTCGCTGTAGTTCTATAGTGTTCAGCTCATGGCGTTCATTCCGCTTCAGCATGGCGTAAAGTATGGCTCGGAGGTTCGGGTATACCGTAGTAGAGGCTGGAGTGATTGAGGCCGTACCCTTGCTTTTGCTTATGATTAAATTGCATTCATCTGTGTCTTGACTATTAAAACGAATTCGTCTAGCACGGCATTGTAGAAATAAAACCAGTGTTATTACCTGATGAATGAGTCCTTTGTTTGTGATAGTACATTCTTCCTTAGAGTTGACACGTAGTCCCATGTCCTACCAACCGTAGTTAGGCAGTAGTTGTCTTTCTCAGGGCAT
Source organism: Eufriesea mexicana (assembly GCF_001483705.2). Taxonomy (NCBI): domain Eukaryota; kingdom Metazoa; phylum Arthropoda; class Insecta; order Hymenoptera; family Apidae; genus Eufriesea; species Eufriesea mexicana. Next base: position 7,286 of record NW_016911331.1, on the reverse strand, counting down.
TGATCATTATCCTGGCATAGATCGCCAAAATGTCACGTAATATTTCGAGTGGAGATAAATAAAATGTTTTGCTCCAAATAGATCGAGACCTTCATTAATTACAAGTGATGTTAAACTTTGCGTTGCCTCGAGGCTCAGTCATGACAGACCTTTGCGCAGTTTGATCGGAACTTTATTATGAACCGTTTCCTTGTCGTCGGATGCGATACGGTTGGTTACCTTGTGTCCGCTGGGTAATATGGGTGCTGGTTCTGATGACATCAGTTATAAGTTTTGAGGCGTCACACGTGCTACACGATGGCGATGTAGAATGTAGATCAAGACGTAACCATAACGTACCAATTAATTGACTGAATTGAGAGATTGTGGATATTATGAAGTAAAAGTGATTTAAGCAAGTAGTGCATGGAAGAAGAGTGCAATTACTAAGCAGTAGTTGAGGGGGAAGGGCTGCCCTTGGAAGGAGGGATATAGTTAGCGGTTGGTTTGAGGGTTTGTAGCGCTCTGACTTTTAAGGACGAGTTATATTAGTATTACGTAATAGTATTAAGAGTATTTTGTTAATTAATGGGGTCACATAATGCAACAAACTAACCACGCCATGCTCGCAAATCAGGGGATTATATAAGATACACCACTTAATTTGAACTGCACTACGCATATGCTGCTTGAAAAATATGAGCACAGTTTTTATATCAGTAGAAGTACCTACTGCCGAATTTTGGATTGAATTTAATCAATTAGTTAATTAATTTGACACAATGATGATTGAAATCTGCCAATTGATTAATGCCATGTATACGAACAACTATCGTCTTAAACCCTATTATATTTGGCTACATATCTGTCTAATGGCCATTACAATAGTTAGCAGTATCTTAATTGAAGAATTCAGCTCTTTCTGTTAACTGCATGTCTTCCTTTTCTTTACACAATTACACTCATTTCGCTGCCTACGTCTGAAGAGACGATTTTGATGCAATTTTTCTTGACCTGCGCATTGAGCAAATTGCCATGAACAGCTTGAAAGATCTTCGGATTATGTATCGTCCATTCCTGACTCAATTATACTACAAAATTTTACCCTTCCGATTTCCATTCTTCATTTCCTGTTGCGTGTAGTGTCAGAAGCTCGAAGCTTACCCAAAATGATATTTGCCGTGCAAAAGCTGGAAGTTCACGCTAACAGGCCTTTTCATATTTAAGAAATGGAAAGGGAACCTTATTGTGCACGGTTTGGTACTTCCTCGGAATGAGCGGTTTTCGCCGTCCACAAGCTTTATCTCGATTGCATGGCGCATCTGGATGGAAATAGAGAACATCGATTTTCTATGCATGAAGTTTTTTTATCTCAAACGCCACAGCTGCGCGCTGCAGCACGTAGCACAGCAATGCAGAGCAATAGGTAGCACCGAATGTTACCGCATAGCACAGCACAGCACACTGTTCTTCAGGACGGCGCCACTTCGAGCAGCACCGTTACCACAGCACAGCACTTCATTTTCCAGCACCGCATTGGATAGAACCGCAAACAGAACAGAGCATAGCAGCGCGTTGCTGGTCGCAGGAGGGTGCAACAGTGCGCAGTAGGACTCAAAGGCGCTCAGTAATACTTCGAATACCAATGAAAAGCTGCGAATAGCACAGATTCCTTGACTAGTATAACAGATATTAACCGCAGTAGGGCACAACAGAGCGCAGCAGATGGTGTGAGAGAGCCGCAGAACATATTAAGGCGCCGTATACCCACGAACAGATGCCAATAGCACAAATACCTAACATGAGCGGACATAACATATCCATACTTATCCTACCATGACACGGTAAGCAGGCCGCAGTGTTGCGCAGAATCCATCGAAAGCAGCGAAAGGTACAGATTCCTAACCTATCCTAGATTAACCATTCCGAGCCTGACACACCCTATCATCACGTACACTACTTTCCGTAACTTAACTGCAGCTGGGATCTGCTGAACGCAGGAAAACGACGCAGATAGCAGGAGAGCACTGTAATGCGCCAAATTCCAGAGAATACTATCGCAAATCACAGATTCCAAACCCAAGGTAACCCGACCCAGCATATCCATAGTTGAGCACGGCATAGTGTAGTTGAGGACATCAGAGCATGGCACAGCAGATTGAAGGGTTGAACACCACTGGTGATAGCGCATAGAACCGATTCGTAACCTAACATTTTCAATCGTCGCGTATCCAAACCGTACCACACTGTAGTGTATATGCGCGAAACGTGGCGCAGCAGAAGAGGGCAGTTCTCAGTAAAGCGACGAAAACCACAGTACTGCAGCGAATAAAGCATCCTCGTGTCTTAATCCAATCTGACCTAACCTTATATACTTTACCTTCCCAAACCTATCCAGAGCGGAGCATTGCAGTGCCCACCAAAGTGCAGCTGAGAGATGCAGGCAAAACGTAGGCGCTAAATAAAAATGAATCGCATCATTGCCATTGGATCAACCAATCCACTGAGCATTAAATGATATAGCAATTCCAGAATGATCAAAGGGTGGACCAATTATGGCTGGAGACATTAGCAACTGAATATACATTTCTTGCTCCAGCTATCTACCCAATGTTATTTGCATTGGTATAATCTATTTACAGGTCATCCAAATTCTATGCCGATGATAGAATGACGAAGGGGAAAATCAATTTTCGCTAGAGGTATCAACAATCAGCAATACAGGAATGGGTATGTCTGCTACAAAATTGTATATCCATTTCATTAACCAACGCACTGACATTCTAAATCCTAGAGCCATCTGATGATGTTCAAGGGAAGGAACAGCTATCTCCAGAGATACAAACAATTGAGGATAAAATGCTGAGCGAAGCCACCAATAAAGATCCATTGCCATTTGAGTAACCTACGCAATGAGAACATAAATTCTGCAATAAACTATTGATGTACCAATGGCTACACAAGTCATCGCTGGAGAATTTAACAATTAGTAATACGTTACTAAGTACAGTCATCTACACGTCCTTGTAGCCATTGTATAAATCCATTCACTGGTCATGAAGTTTCCACAGCTATCATAGAATGATCAGCTGATATTTAAAATATCGCTAGAGATATAATCAAGTGAAAATACTGTACAGAATATGGAAATCTTCACAGTGCCATTGCAATTGCATTAATCTATTCACTTACTACTTAAATTCCATAACTGTTCTAGAATGGTAACGATTAGAGCCGGCTACAAAACACTAAATCCCTTGTGTTAATCTATGCACTTATGAATCCTATCCCTCAGCAGTTCTAGAAATATTAATGTGGATATCAATCGTCCCTCGACATATTGCCAATTGGCAATACACTACCAAGTACAACCCTCAGCAGAGCACTGTATCAATTGGAATAATTTATTCACTAATCATATAAATTTTACGGAAGTACCCGAATGACCAATGGATAGACCAATTGTCGTTGTTGACATTAGAATTGACACTACAGCATAGGGTACGGTCATCTACAAGGTACTGTAACCGCTGCTTCAATGTATACACTGATCGTCTATATTGTACATCAGTGATTCGCGCATAATTGGGTAGGTCAGTTATCGCTAGAGATACTATCATTGAACACTTCGTTACTGAGGATATGTATCTACACATTACTCTAGCCATTGGATTAATTTACACACAGATATCTTTAATTCTATAGCAATTCTATAATGATTAATGTATAGATCAATTGATGCTGGAGATGATAACATCCATTGCATCGATATATTCACTGACCGTTTACCTTTCATACCAATTCAAGAATAATCAACGGCTACATCAATTGTCGCTACAGATATTCAAATATGAGAATACTCTACTTAGTGCAGCTACATTAGCGGAAATATAGCCTCCTACGCATTAATAACGCCATTCAATGAATCTAATCAGTAAATATCTAAATTCCGCAGCAAGTCGAGAATTATCAATGGATGGATCGATTATCTCTAGAGACATTAGCATTTAGGAAAACAGTAGAATGTGTAGCCATCTTAACAGTACTACATCCATAGCATTAGTCTATTCACTGATTTGTCACTTCTGTACCAATTCTTCATTGATCACTAGATAGATGTGTCGTGGCTAGATATATTAGCAATTGTAATTACAGTACTCACTTTAGCCACGGACACATTACTGTAGGCAACGGATTAGTTCACTCACTGATCATCAAAATGCCATGGCAATTCTATAATGGTAAATGGTTACTTCAAAGATCGCTAGAAATGTCAACAATCAACAATACCAATCTGTGAATAGCAGTACTACATCCATTTGGTCAATCTACTCTTTGATTATTTAACTACCACAGCATTTCTGGAATGATAAATTGCTAGATCAATTATCTCAAGAGATATTGACATTTGACGATGCAGTCCGGTGTCTAGCAACTACAGGGAAATATAGCCATCTGCGTAGTACTCAGGCCAATTCATTGATGTATCCAGTGATAATGTTAACTCGATAGCAATTCTATATTGATCAATTGCTGCATGAATTTTCGCTTGAAATACTAACAACTGATAATACGGCGCATAGTATATGAATATACGCATAGCCACTGTATGAATCTATTCACTGAACACATAAGACAGAAAGCAATCCTAGAATGATCAATGTATTTACCATTTATCCCTGGGTACATTGTCAATTAACAATACAGTACATGGTGGAGCCACCAACAATGAACTATAGCCACAGCAATAATGGATTATTGCTGTCAGCGCAGTACCGTAGCCATTGGATTAATCACTTCAGTTATCGATTTGATCCCACAGTATTCCAAGAATTATCAATGTATGGATCAATCATCTCTAGAGATATTAACAATTAATAATACAGATTATAGCCACCTGCACTCTTTCATATCCATTGCATAAATTTATTCACCGACACTGTCAGTTCCAGGGCAATACTTCACTGACCAATGGATGTATCAATTTTCGCTTGAAATATTAGCAATAGATAATGCAGTACTTAGTGTAGCCAAATGCGCAGTACTATAGCCGTCGGACAAATTTCTTAGCTTTCATATCAATTCCATAGAAATTCAGCAACTATCAATGGATGGGTCAGCTATCTCTGGAAACATTATGAGTCAACAGTACACCACAGGCTATAGCCGCCTACACTCTATCATATCCACTGGATTTACATATTCACCGATCACGTGTGTTCTATTGGAGTCCTAGCATCATCAATGGGTAGATCAATTATCGCTAGAGATAATAGGAATTAACAATAGGGTACTGGGTACATCGACCGACGCTGCACGGTAGCAATGTGATTGATCTATTCACTGACCCACATATTCTGTAGCAGTTCCATAATGCCCGACGGATACGTCAATTATCTCAGGACATATATTCAACTAACGCAGCAGTAATGAGTATAGGCACCCACGCAGCACTATAACGTTTGCATTAACCTATCCAGCCTTCATGCAAGTTTTATAGGTATCACAGAGTGACTACTGTGTGGTTCATGTATTTCTAGAGAAAACAACAATTAGTAATACAGTACCGATTATAGCCCTCTAAGGAGAACTGTAGCCATTGCATGAACGTACTCACTGACCATTTCATTGTCACAACAACCCTACGATGAAAAATGGGTGGAGCAATTATGTCTATAGAAAGTAACAATCGACAATACAGTACAGAATATAGCCATATACACATTACTGCATCCATTGCATTAATCTATTCGCTGATCATGCAATTCCTATAGTAATTCTATACAAAAGAAAGGAAAGATGAATTGTCGCTTGAAATATTAACAATCAGCTACGAAGTACTGAGTACAGCCATCAACACCTTGCTATGGCCGTTGTGTCGACAGTGATCATCCTATTCCTATTTAGCAATTTTAAAATAATCAATGCACACATATATTATCGCTTCAGGTGCTAATAGCAGAAAATACAGCAATCAGTATATCCAATAGCATAGTCCAGCAGCCAATGTCATAAAATGGCATAAAGTGATCGCTGATAATGTAAATTACGTAGCAATTAACGAGTGACCTATAGAAAGTTCAATTACCGCTATAGATACTAACGATTGACCGTACATTGCTGACAATAGTCACAATTACATTATCGTAGCCATTGAATTAATCTTTTCTGTGATCATACAAATTCTAGGGCAAATCTATAGTGATGAATGGGCAGATTTACCATTGCTAGCGATTTTATCAATTTCAAATACTGTGGTCATTATAGCCGCGAACGTAGTACTATATCTAATCGTATAAGCTATTGACTGGTCAAATGTTTCTTTGGCAATTCCAGAATGATCAATGAGTGGATGAATTATCGCCAGAGATATTGACGATTGACAATACAGTGCTAAGCATAGCCACCTGCCCTGTGTTATAGCCAATGGATTAATCTACACATTGATCATGTAAATTCTATAGCAACACTAGAAATATCAATGGATAGATCTGTTATCTCCAGAGATATAAAGGATCGACTGTACCGTGTCGATTACAGCCACCTATACAGTACTAGAGCCATTGATTTAACCTATATACTAGTCATCTTATTCCTGAAGCATTTCTATAATGATCAATGAATGGATACAGGTATTGTGCGCGTTACCGGGGCCCGCCAACTGGCGACCGCGCCGTGCCTCGAGCTAATGCTTTATAACGGCTTCGCGAAAAAGATGTTATTGTACTTTCTAGCGTCGCCGCCGCAGGGGAACGCGTGTGTAGGTGTTGGACACGCGGCTTGGAAAAACCCTGCCCTCACCGTTGAAGGATCATCGGACAAGTTGGACCTACCCTTGCGGGAAGCAGCTCACTTGGCCGTGGCTCCGGGTTGTCTAGCAGCCCGCAGCCTCGTTACCAGCGGGGGCCACGTGGAGGCGGAGCTGCCAGCTTTCGCTCGGTCCCAGCAGGATGGCGTGTGCCGATATACCTGCACCGTCACGGTATCCGTCTCTGGATACCGCCTGCGGTGACGGTCACAGGCACCTTACCTCTCTTCCCTTGCTGTTGTTTCCTCCGGTGCTTCTCGTGGTCATCCTGTCTGGCCATCTTCGTATATCCAAGTTGGCTGCTTCCTCCTTAGCAGCGGTTGGTCCTGTTCCGGTTGGGTCCTGCTTGTGCCAGCCTTGTGCTTCTTCTTGGTCCTCTGCTTCCAATTCCTTCTTCTTCTTCCACACCGCATCTTCTCCCTCCGGCACCACGTTCTCCTCTTAATGTTGCTCCCTCTCTTCTTTCCCGCCATTTCTTCTCCTTGGCGGAGAGTACGTC